>NC_092227.1:11913113-12105613 GCF_036320965.1 Panulirus ornatus | reverse complement strand
ATGAGGGAGCTAAAGATGTATGGAGATTGGGGTGAGGGAGCGAGAGGTGTATGGAGAGTGGGATGAGGGAGCTAAAGATGTATGGAGAGTGGGATGAGGGAGCTAGAGGTGTATGGAGAGTGGGATGAGGGAGCGAGAGGTGTATGGAGAGCGCGATGAGGGAGCTAGAGGTGTATGGAGAGTGGGATGAGGGAGCGAGAGGTGTATGGAGAGTGGGATGAGGGAGCGAGAGGTGTATGGAGAGTGGGATGAGGGAGCGAGAGGTGTATGGAGAGTGGGATGAGGGAGCGAGAGGTGTATGAAGATTGGGATGAGGGAGCGAGAGGTGTATGAAGATTGGGATGAGGGAGCGAGAGGTGTATGGAGAGTGGGATGAGGGAGCTAGAGGTGTATGGAGAGTGGGATGAGGGAGCGAGAGGTGTATGGAGAGTTGGATGAGGGAGCTAGAGGTGTATGACTGAGGGAAAGTGGAGATGTTGCAATGCTGGGAAAACTCGACACCAGCGCCACCCCACGGTAACTAGCCTTACCAAGATCATTATTGACTGGAATCCACGTGACTAAAACATATTGTCATTGTATAAGTGACTAAAGAAATGGTTGGAAATTTATACAATTTTCTCCGAAGTAGTTTTGCTTTCTCTTGTATGTACATGTATATATATTCCAGCGCATAATCAGATGGTGTCATTGAATCTGAATGTGATATTTTTTTTGTTTGCTTTGGTATGTATCAGAAATACATATATATTAATCGATTATTGAATTTCATATTGATCAGTGATCACCGATATGGTACTGTATTTTTTTTTTTCAAAATTGCACTCATGTAACATAGCATGTAGCATGCATGCACTCATGTAACATAGCATGTAGCATGCATTCACTCATGCATGCACTCATGTAACATACCATGTAGTATGCATGAACTCATGCAACATAGCATGTAGCATACATGCACTCATGTAACATAGCATGTAGTATGCATGCACTCATGTAACATAGCATGTGGCACGCATGCACTCAATGCATGCACTCATGTAACATACCATGTAGCATGCATGCACTCATGTAACATACCATGTAGCATACATGAACTCATGTAACATAGCATATAGCACAACATGCACTCATGTAGCACAGGAGACTATTTCGTAAACAGAAGCCTTGGTAACGCACATGAATTCTTCCATGATAAAACTTCCTCTGTGATACTTCGAATTCAAACGAATTTATGAATTAAGTCTGATCTCTGTATGGGGATTCTGGTTACAGTGGAAGTCGCTGTCGATGACGAGATCTTCTAGTGGTCAAGTCTTGATAACAGATAACGACGTTTGAGTTGGTCAGTCATTCGTTTGTGTGTATTTGGAGCTGCTAGAAATGGTGGTAAGGTTGATCCTTTCCATCTGTTTTGGAAGCGAAAGGCAGTCTGGCTACAGAACAAGATCTTGTGTGTTGTTTCTATGGGGATTATTATAACTTAAGGCAATTAAGGTAAGGATATGCTTGTAACTTTAACAATAATGTACTTTGGCATTATATGAATTCGAGGTAGAATTATATATTCATAACGCATTGGAATTAAGCCAAAATGACCTTGGATTCGGAGGTTAGCGAATTCTAAACACGGGATTGACGAAAGAGAAGGAAAGAGAAAAAGAAAAAAGAAGGTTGGGTTTTAGGGGTAACTAGCTTAATACACTAACACTACATCAAAACGATTCAAAGAGGGGCGTGAATTTAAGAAGGGACATAAAAAGGGAAGAGGCTAACTTAACAAATTGATATCAGTGGAATGTAAGAAATTATTACCTTAGGTTTCTCCTTCCAAATATACAAAATTTCTAGGATACACGAGTCTAATTCCAGGATTCGTGTAGTCCAGGCTTTTGCGATCATCAGGAAGTATAGTGTGGTCATATTCCTCTGAATACCTCGTACTTGGGGAGTTGACAATGTGTGTATTCATCCTCAGCGTAGTTCAAAAGCTTTTACCCATGTGTTCATTGATACGTCACATGTATAGTTGATACGTCACATGTATAGTTGTATACCACAGATAAACGTATGGCCATTGGGATCTTGCCCTTGTATATATGTATGTCGTTTTATGTCATAAAACGCTATATTACGCTGTCAAAACTGCAAGTATATTTTCCCTCTTTTGTAACACATTGAATACATATGTTTATATCTCGTATTTTCAAGTATGTTCCAAGCTATAATCCGTCCGGTGTTACGTTTGTATATAACATTTAAATAATTTCCGAGCAAACCCTAATGCATTAACTTCAGCTCGTGTATGACAGATTAAGTAAAACTTGGAACGGAGCGGTGGTGGCACCTGTGAAGTTCAGATAAGTAGAAATGTTTGTGACTGCATGGATTATGATACACGTTGAAAGCTCTCAGTTAGGAAGATACACACACACACACACACACACACACACACACACACACACACACACACACATATATATATATATATATATATATATATATATATATATATATATATATATATATATATATATATATATATGTATACATATTTTTTTTTATACATATTCGCCATTTTCCGCGTTAGCGAGATAGGGTTAAGAACAGAGGACTGAGCCTTAGAGGGAATATCCTCACTTAGCCCCCTTCTCTGTTCCTTCTTTTGGAAAATTAGAAAACGAGAGGGGAGGATTTCCAGCCCCCCCCGCTCCCTTCCCCTTTTAGTCGCCTCTTACGACACGCAGGGAATACGTGGGAAGTATTCTTTCTCCCCATTCCCTCGGGATAATATATATATATATATATATATATATATATATATATATATATATATATATATATATATATATATATATATATTTCTTTTCTTTCAAACTATTCGCCATTTCCCGCATAAGCGAGGTAGCGTTAAGAACAGAGGACTGGGCCTTTGAGGGAATACCCTCACCTGGCCCAATTCTCTGTTCCTTCTTTTGGAAAATTGAAAAAAAAAAAAAAAAAACCGAGAGGGGAGGATTTCCAGCCCCCGCTCCCTCCCCTTTTAGTCGCCTTCTACGACACGCAGGGAATACGTGGGAAGTATTCTTAATCCCCTATCCCCAGGGATAATATATATATATATATATATATATATATATATATATATATATATATATATATATATATATATATATATATATATACTTTTTCCATACATATTCGTCTTTTCCCGCCCAGCGAGGCAGCGCCAAAGAATAATCTCATTTGTTTATATCCATTCTTTAACTGTCAGTATATAATGTAGCACAACAAAGCCTCTTATCTAGAGCCAAGCCCCTACAGACCTTTACGTGGGTTCCCCTGACCTTTTCTTGTACCCTGGTGCAGCGTGTTGACGTCAAGTCCCTCCCTGTACACCACTCTGCCCCAGTTAGGATTTGGCTGTGGTTTCCTTGCATTATACTCGAGAATGGCAGAGGAGAAACGGATTTTTTTTGTGTTGGTGTTGGGATCTTAAGAAATTTCATGAATTATTTGCACCTGATCAGGCGGATTGTATCTGTGAAACAGGTTGTGCTACATGTATAGAGAAATTACATGGTAAAAGAAATTATCTGTACTTCTACTGAATTGCGATTTCACCTTTATCATGACGGACTAGTGTGATCAACAGGTCTCTTCGTTGTATATCCACTGACTGTTATATTTCTTTCTTGTATCTCCCCTAATGATGTGATTATTACACGAAATTGCACTTGGGAACTTATCGAGTTTCATTTCCCCGTGGACTCATAGAAAAAAAAAAAATATATATATATATATATATATATATATATATATATATATATATATATATAGATAGATAGATAGATAGATAGATAGATAGATAGAGAGAGAGAGAGAGAGAGAGAGAGAGAGAGAGAGAGAGAGAGAGAGAGAGAGAGATCTGGTTACAAGCAGAATATGGTTTTTTTTTTCCCAGGAAAGGAATGACCAATAGCAACCGATACTCCTTGTGCATTGAAACTCGCGCGTCCATTAGCAACTCGTTGTTTAATCGTTGGCAATTACCAGGATGAACTGCAGCAACGAGGTGTCCTAACAGGCAACACGTGGTGCAACAATAGGTATGGGCCTGTCTGGTGCTGTGCTATTCAGCCAGCCTCACTCTGCATATGGCAATATTCCATGATGTTCAGTGTCCCACCATGAAAGGACTTTGGCATGTACAATATTTCCCATGACCAAATACGTGACTTTGTTCAACAATGATTCAGTTTTACCCCGCGTTGGAATCACCATATTTGCTTAGGTCTACCTCGTTAAAGGACTATCTATTGTCAGTCAGCTTTTCTCTCATGGAAGAATTTTGGTTTTCATCTCCCTCGAGTCACTCGTTGGACCGCGTTCACTGGAAGAGATTTTTCTCCCTCAAAGACCTCTAGTGTTTCTGGACCTATTAAGACCAAAGGTGCTGGCATTGAAACGTCATCATCATCATCATCATTAAAAGACGAAAGATCATTGGTAAATCACACTCTTGTACAGTTCCTGACACCACGTGAGGCATGAGGAGCGAAGGGAATGAAATAGAACATCATAAAATGGGGGGGTCATCTTAGTGGGTAGGACTCCTCACATGTTGATGTCTAGATCAATCTTGAGTGCCTGACGTTTCAGGGATTCGCACTGTAGAAGAAAGGTAGACACGTGTTAATGTCACCATTGTCTGATGCGTGTCATACGTACGTAGAATATTCAGACTGTCCTTTTGATCTCACTGCTGTAGGGTATGATGAGGAAATGCCTAGGAAAGACGGTGTGTACCTGGTTACTCTGTTATTTATTTCTGATTTGATAATATCATGTTCGTTTACGTGTTCCCAGACTACACTCTGCCTGAGGGAACACGTTTGAGTAATACTGTAAAATCTATTATTATCCACTTTTTCTATCATTTGTGTATCACAAAGGAATAAAATTATTAATGTAAGCACACACACACACACACACACACACACACACACACACACACACACACACACACACACACACCTTCGTACATCAAAGCGTGTGGGCAGGAGTGGCACTATTTTGTCACCAAGACATACTACGTCCAGCCCAGCTGACAGTTTTAACGTGTCTGAAGTCCGGTGTTGTTATGTGTGAGGGTTACGCCAATAAACCACCCACAATGAACTACCTCCATCATTTACTGTGTGGTCGACCACCCGCCCGCCCGCCTTCCACCACCAAGGAGGTGCTGTTAAAACCACGTAACAGATTCATCTGACGTACTCAGGACAAGGTTCCCATGATCTAAACTTGTGATATACGTCGGGAGTTTGATGACATAGACACCACCAACCTCCATGAATAACTACATTACTCTCATATGGTTCACCTTCCCTCAGAACACTCTTGCTCTGATTTTGACTTGAGTTGGGTGATCCCTCCCTACCATCCAACCTTCTCTCCCACCTCCCCTACGAACGCAGTCCTCATCTAAGCAGTGGTGTGGTGTGGGGTCCTCTGCACCCACCATCTCCCAACACAAGAGGGCAGACACCCAAATTCATCGGCTGTTTTACTAACTCAGTGAAGAGAGATTTCGGTCGGTGGGCATCTCAACATCACTTCATTGAGGTGACCAGTTAAGATGATGGTAAAGTCATGTGGGAGAAGTATCATGAGACCTGCAGCCAGGCTTACCAACACTTCTGTCCCCCAGAAGACGGTAATGCTACATCTGGCCGACGCTCCCTGGATCGCCCATCGCATCAAGCGACTTTTGCACAGAGACATCGTGTCCTTCAACAGCTCAAAACGAGCAACTTGGCAACAAAGCGCAGCGCGAAGTACGAGCTGGAAAGATGGCTTATTGCTCAAGCATGATGCAGGATCTGAAGCAGAGCAGCATCGGTCACTAGTAAGATAGAGTAAAAGAGAATAATGAAACTGACAACGAAAGGCTTTCCCCCTCTCCTTGTGTAGATCATCCTAGGATTAAAGGAGGCCACACACTAGATGGACAACTACTTTGTCAATGTCAACGATGACCACAACTCGATATCGGCTCCATCCCTACCAGTTCCATCACCCTCAAATGCAGTGTAGGAATATCATTAACTAAACGCCTCAATACTAAACGCACAGCCACATCCATAGATCTTCCATTGAAAATGTATAAGGAATTCTCTCATGAATTATGTACACCGCTAACTGCAATACTCAGTGTTTCACTCAATCAGTCTAAAGGTCCCATAGCTTGGAAGACAGTATATGTCTCTCCACTACCCATAGCCACTAACTCAGAGTCTCTTAATAGCTTACGACTTATTGCTATCACTCCAGTTCTCCTCTCCTCCACTCGCGTCATCTCCTTTCCCCCCCGACGCCCCAGCTCCACAGACCAACCTTCGTTACCACAGTCGACTTGTATCAATCAGAGCTCGCACAGACAGCAGGTATAGGAACAGTTTTATAGCAACCATGGTAAACGTCATTTAAACATACTAGTAACGAGTGCTTAACTAAGGAAGGAAACAGCTCAGTTTTCGCTTACTTCGGGTTATGTGGTAGGACAACAACTGTATTACTAATACTGTTCGTCAATTTATGTAAGCATTCATGAAAATATGTCATCCTGCCTGAGTAGAAGTATCTTACTCTTGTACTTTGCTAAAGCGTTTATATATCCAGCCCGCCGTGATCTTAAGGTGTATTATGATCATTTCACCAGTTACTAACATGACCTCCCACACTTCTGTCATATCTATGATACCTCAGTTGTGTATCTTCAGCCGAATGGCTGCTTAAATTTCAATACACCGTTATTTATTTGATAATTCATTTACTTATTTACACATAATGATAAGAATGAGTGTACCACAGCCCGATGTTGCTATGTTGGCAGTGAAATGTAGCTGAAATGAAACAATAAAAGCAGTTGAAAGTAGAAAAAAAAAATTGAACACTCACAAGGATCTTTGTGTTGGACGTTCTTTTGTGAGTAAAGCATTTGGGTCGATCAATCATGTGATGGAAGGTTTTCAAACTCTTACTTCCTTCTGAGCCAAAATTCTGTGTATTTAGTGCGTCATCCTCTTCAATGTCTGGATGTGAGGTACAAAAGGCAGTGGAGGTGTGAGGGAGGCAGTACAAGTGGCAGTGGAGATGTGAGGGAGGTGGTACCAGTGGCAGTGGGGATGTGAGGGAGGTCAGGTGGCTGTACATGGTTCATCGTCTGGGGACCACAGCGGCAGTAGAAAGAGGAATGAGACTCGTGGGAGGTGAGGAAGTCCCGAGTCTGTAAGGTAGTGAAGGGAGTAGAGGGGAATCGGATAGTCTTATCGGATCTCTTACCAGAGAAGAGGAATTATCTTAGGTTATTGCCAGAGACCATATTGGCTTAGGGGGAGGTGGAAGAGTAATGGAAGGTGTAATGGTTACCCACGCAAGAGACTGGGGAGTTCCTTGGCTATTTCAACAGAGCTCTTCAGTAGCATTGCTGCTGGTACCTGTGCTAGGATTTATAACACGGTCGACAGGATATCAAAGGTTGTTTAACGGAATACCTCCTACATTTGTTAGGTACTCTTCTTTAGCCAGTTGGTGAGAAGTGGCTTGTCTTTCTCTGCCTGAAGTGAAGAGAAGCGAAGATTGTCACGGGGAGAAAGACTCATGACTATTTTCCGCTCGTGAAAATTCATGGACGTCTCATAAGCATATACGATATTCTGAGGGGGAAAAAAAAAACGTCAAAGGCCTTTTTATTTTCTGTTAACGTTGGCTCCTCCCGGTGTCTTTCAGCAAAACTTTCGAGGGGGAGTTTTTCGGGAAAGTTTCTGCTGCTGACTCTATACGCAATTAAACTGACGCGAAATTTGGAACTGCCGAGGCAGTTTGAGGATATTTTTTTTTCTTACCCCTTTTGATATAGATCAAAGAATATTGCACTACAAATTTTTTAATGCATAGTAAAACATTACCATGAGCGTTTTTAGACGTGTTTAAATTTGCTTGGATATCGTTTATCATAGCGGGTTTTAGAAGTAAAAGTAGACCCTTTGAGATGTCTTTATGATATTTAATACACAGTGATGTAGGCTTCACATCGTAATCTTTATGATCTAAAGGATATCGTAAAAGATAGCTCATTCGGGCGATACATGATGAGGAAGATAGCCATAGGAAAGAAGCGCATAGTACTATTAATATCTGATGAATCCAGGGAATTGCAACGATCCAAAACAAACTTACAGTGATAACAGTGAAGGAAGAATCATAATGGTTCTTGATGCAGTAAAACTTGTCCTTTTCAGATAAGGTAAAGTACTGATAATGGTGGATTTCGATCATGAAGAGATATACCAAAGGGAATTTGGAATATCATGGTGACACAAGTTCTGAGGGTGTATACTAGCGTATTATTCAAACCAGCATGGATATTGAGATACCATGCATGGTACACCAGCTGAAAAAATGTAATCATACAATCATGAGGTTTAATGATGTGGTAAATGAGGAAATTAAAAGAGTAATGATGAAATGAGTTAAAGAGGAGGGAATGATACAGCACATAACATTTATCAGTGGTAACATGAACTGGAAAATGCAGTTTAACAGCCAGTATCCGAGGTGTTGTGGTGAAATACTCTCTGAAATATACAGTGGAGTAAGAACGTAGTTACCTCTAACTTCAGATGTAGAGGGAAGGCTAAGAAAGAGGGAGGACTGGATCAATAAGAGATGCCATAAAACAAAGGAGCTTTGAGATCTACTGTGACCAAGGTATAGGAACTCCATTCAGCTTGCATCTGTAAGTCTTAAGTGAACAAGGAACGAATATAGGAGGATATGAAAGGAGGAACAAAAGAATTTCGAAAAGGATATTTTCGACAAGTCTGGAGGAAATCCAAAACCTTTCCAGATATTCATCTAGTTGATGCTGACCCTGACAGTTGATAGGCCTAAAGTCCAAACAACCAACCATCGAATTGATTGTAGTTTAAGAGCTAAGGTGATTTAGAGGGAAGAGGTGTAGTGGATGACGTGAGAATATGAGATGCGCTGAACCACAAGCTCGAAAGTGTATGTTATTCTCGTGGACGATACTCTAACCCTAACGCCACTGAGATCCAATGAAGAGGAGGTCTTAGATGAAACTGAGATATATGGAAAGGACATTAACAGAATGTTAAAAGCTACTGACCCGTATAAAGTGAATGGCTCGGATGAAATTTCATTTAGCCCAGAAAGATTTCTTCGGTTGTATTTGACAGACTACTTGAAAATCTGTTCAGTATGTCGCTGGAAGAGGCGTTGAAATGCAGACTGGTCTCGCTGACGAGTGTGGTCTGCAAGATACTGGAAAAGATGATCAGAAATCAGAGGGTGAGAGACTACGTGGTTTTAGGGGAAGATGATCATGTGAAACGAACATCGTAGATTTCTACGTGAGATTGAGCTGAATGTAATGTTTGTATTTGGACTGCCAGAAAGCATTTTGGGACGGTATTCCTAAGGCACACCAGGCAGGAATAAGGAGGAGATTCCTACGATGGACAGGAGAATATTATCGTACTGGAAGGGAACAAAGAACACAGGAGAGTGATCTTGTTATGGTCTGGAATATCTGTAGTTTAGATCATAAATTTCTCCAGATAAATGTGAATGGAGAATATAAGGGCTTCAATTCCCCCAACAGACTTTATGAAAGGAGTTTATCCCTTCTCTCTAGAGTATATTGAGACCTCGTAAGTAAAGAGCTCTATACGAAGTGAAGGAAAATAGTGGCTGTTGGAAAAGTTGTGAAGCAAATCTTAAGCACCATGATCTCAAAGTTGAGAGGGTCATGGACCTCGAGGCGGGCAACAGCTTAGCATGCTGGTACTGGGGTAAGCGTAGAGCCCTTCTTTATAGATGGAATAAAGATGGACGTCTGTGCCTGCAGATGATAAAGGGGTTAGTGAGAAAATATGAGAGATAAGATATACGGAAAGGTACTAGTGAGATGGTGTCCAGCACAGGAGGGGTTTACAAGGGAAATAGGGAAACCACGAACTTTGGTGAAATTAACGGACAATTGATTGTATATATATATATATATATATATATATATATATATATATATATATATATATATATATATATATATATATATATATATACAGCTTTAATGAGATAGCCTTGATTAGGGCACTCAGTTGCCCGTGCCGTGTCAGCGAACATTAAAAGAAAATGCTTGCGACACATCCTCTTTAACAAGCACCCCTGACAGGCGAGCGTCTGCTCACTCTCTCATGCTGTGACTAGCCACCATGAAAACCTCCGCCCAGGGTGGGTGAGGGAGGCGGCATGAATGAGGATCATTTATGTTGCAGAGAGCAGGGGAGGAGTGGTCGTGTGTGTGTGTGTGTGTGTGTGTGTGTGTGTGTGTGTGTGTGTGTGTGCTACTGCTCCGCTGCCCCAGATTATCCTGGGGACACGCACCTTAGCGAGGGTTCTTCCATCCTGCGCTGGTGTCAGGCTTGGGACAGAGCTTCGGGTGGTGTATCTGTGCTGTGATAAGATCCCCCATCGAAGCTTGCTGTACACTTAGGTTATATGAAGACTACGGTGCACATTCCTGTGGTATTAAAAGTACCTTGATGATCAGGGGTTGCCGTTTATCATGCTGCGTCGTGGGTTGACAGCCCGGCTGGATTTTCAGTACTGATTCCACCGCATCATTGTAGTTATACAGTAGATATTCTGTAATTCATTATAATACAACTCTAAGGGATTGGGGATTAAAAGCTATTACCATAGAGGGAAGTCCCTCAATATTTTACATAATCGTGGAGTTAAGTTTAAGTGAGAAAGAGATGGACTTCTGACAGTCTTGTGTTGTTCGAAGGTGAGGTAACGCTAACACCCATGAGATGATCTGTGATCCAGCAGTTGCCTTACTGGATGCTGAGCACGTCGGCCAATGCATCATGTACCGACAGCTGGTCAGTAGAAGTCGTCGGTCATGGTACCTTGAGTAAGTTTATGTCTGCTGACCTGCGTCCGTGACTCACCGTATCTGCGGAGGCTTCTTATCAAATACAGGAGGAGGAGGATGAAGAAGAGGATTTTATTCTGACATTTACCATTTATTCAAGCATCTCAGATGATAACTTGGGGGTTCAGGTGTTAGTATGGAATCCATATGTTGTCTGATTCATTATTAACGATTCGAATTGTCATTCTCATGAATTATATATATATATATATATATATATATATATATATATATATATATATATATATATATATATATATATATATCCCTGGGGATAGGGGATTAAGAATACTTCCCACGTATCCCCTGCGTGTCGTAGAAGGCGACTAAAAGGGGAGGGAGCGGGGGGGCTGGAAATCCTCCCCTCTCGTTTTTTTTTTTTTTTTTTTTTTTTTTAATTTTCCAAAAGAAGGGACAGAGAATTGGGCCGGGTGAGGGTATTCCCTCAAAGGCCCAGTCCTCTGTTCTTAATGCTACCTCGCTAACGCGGGAAATGGCAAATAGTTTAAAAGAAAAAAGAAAAGAAAAGATATATATATATATATATATATATATATATATATATATATATATATATATATATATATATATATATATATATATACAGAGTTTCACAACAGGTTTCGGTCCTGTGCGAGAACAAAATATATTAGAGGTCAGTGACAGAACATGAAAAAAATCGTGGCGTGCAATTTGTTCATAGAACCTCTGCTGTGTTATACATTGTTCACAGCAGAACGGTCGCTACTTTATCGTCTATTTGTGCTAGTGGGAAGATAAAAGAAGATTTGTCCGTTCATATTACACTGGTAACTGTTGGGAGTCTTGCACTCATCCACATTTCACTAAAAATATCACGAGAACAGACGACAATATGGAATGACTGACACGTTCCACTTCCTAGCGAGTGAATGGAAATGACATTCCAACCAGATGACATACCAGCTGACTTTACAAAGAGCTCAATGGTATTTAATCACAATTCCATTGTTTAGATCTTGTTAAATAGCATAGAAAGCCGTGCCAATGACTTGTAAAACTATACCTATGAATTAGACCGTCTGTATATTTCATTTTTGTTTCATATATTGCTTTCTTTTATTTCCTATCCTGTATTAAGCTATGTATTATGTATTATGTACTAATCTGGAGAGAGAAAGATGGATATGAGAGCAGAATGTAAGTAAGGAACGAGAATATACAGTATTAGACAATTCTGAAAGAAAATTAGCAACATACTGAGATTTGTAAGAGAGAGAGAGAAGAGAGAGAGAGAGAGAGAGAGAGAGAGAGAGAGAGAGAGAGAGAGAGAGAGAGAGAGAGAGAGAGAGAACTTTTAAGACCTAGTTGAAAATAATGATGGAAGAAACGTATATGCTGGTAGCGTAGGATTAGACGTAAGGTGAAAGCGGAACGATCATATGGGAGAAGGAGACATTGCTTATGAGAATATATGAAGGATAAAGCTCTTTATATAGAAGTTTGGGATGTAGATAGAGTGGTGGAAGTGAAGAGTGGCGGTGGAACCGCTCTGGAGTGGGTTTGGAAAGCGTATATGGAAGCTTGGAGTAGTGGTCAAGTACCTGATGGGTGGAAGAAAACAGTAATCGTTCCACTATATAAACGAAAAGGAAATAAAGATAACTGTAACACACACACACACACACACACACACACACACACACACACACACACACACACACGCATATTTTCCGATAACCACGAGGAAGATGAGACACGATAAGTTCCCAAGTGCACTTTCGTGTAATGATCACATCTTCCGGGGTGATACAAGAATGAGATAGAAGAGGTAGATCAGTTAGTTGATATACAAGGAAGAGACGTAACTAAGACGCCATTGGTAAACAAGTGTTACCGGATGGTGATGTTAGGGTTGGTGGTGTTCGGGTCTGGCAACACTGCCTGTCGTAAGATTTTGTTATGTGGACAGGAAAGGGAACTGTTTACAAATTTTGCCTACGACAAAGCTATCCAGTTTGTATAGACCTTCTAATATCAATGTTACGAATCTTAGTGTATTTGATAATAAAAGATTCAATGATATTTCTCTTGGTAAAGGAGTTACAGTCAATAACTGAATTAGCGTTACTCTAGGCAGTACAATGGTCAAAATTTTTAACATGATCAAAAGTATTTGATACTTGTCCTGTTCTTATACTATATTTATGTTACGTCTAACGTAAAGATTCTTGCCAGTCTCCCCAGCATAAAACATATCACAGCTTTTACAAGGTATTCTGTAAACACAGCCTGCAGAATTATCTGGCGATTTTTTTCATTAAGATATTCTTTATAGCATTGTTTTTGCTGAACCCTACATTTACATTAAAGGACTTAAGCAACCTGAAAAGTAATGTAAAATTATCACCAAAAGGGAGAACTAAACGATTCTTGGTGTTAATGGCAGGTTTAGGTTTCACTCTATAGAATGATTACTATGGCACAGGTAATGGGATCTGTCAGGTATATTGGCCCTATTCAATTGCCTGTAGTGTATCACAGGTCTCCATTTTCCATTATATGGGATGCACTAAGACTAGCGGAGCGTACCACTGGGAGCTACTGGGTTGATTGTGGTAAGGCGATAAACAGGAAGGACATACAGAGAACGTGTGTCGGACTGTTGTGGTGGAACGGAGTGTGAAGTATGATAACCTAATCCCAAAGCTTCACCCTTTAAAGCTCCAGTATTTATTTAATCATCTGATATTCTGAGTACACCTGGAGTATGTTGAGTTCGTTGTACATTAACGTCATGCGTACTTACGAAACGCCGGAGCTGTTCCGTTGAGGAAACTTGGGTGGAACAATCTATAACGTCACTATCAACATTTCCAACTTTCTCTGACCGACGCTTGGAATATGGAAAAGTCAAGTACATATGTACTCTTGGACAAGTAAAGATCCTATAACAATCTACTGGCCACGTAGAAAGACCGGATTCAATTTTTCTCGTCTCATAGAGTGTAGGTTCCTAATACCTATATATACACATAAATTCCTCTTATTCTAATTGAATCTGCTCGCGTTACACTACTTGCAAACTCGATTATATTCCGATTTGGAACTTCTTGATGTGTCTCAGGCTGATCACTGGTCATTTGTCTTGACTCCCGTTTCTCTTGTAAATCAGACGGTGAAGTGTTTAGTAAGTACGAGTGACTGTGACATGTCCGTTTTCTTCCTGGTTGAAAATGGGATGGTCCAGAAAATTTCGTGGGGTGACATGATTCTTGGTGTATTCACTGTATAAGTTAACATAACAGCTATACATCCCTTGAGCAATTATGGTTCACTCAGGAGGCTTACACTCTACCGTAAACAATAGAATAAATTCGTTCCACTACGTAGCACTTCATATTTATGATCTTATTCCACACTTGTAAGTGAAGTAACATCTTAAATCTTTAATCAAACGCTGCTTAGTGACCACATGTCCCTAAATCCCTTGAACAGTTCATTGTAATTTCTTCAATTAAGGTTTTGCTCCAATATCTGTCATGCCTTTTAAATACATACCATTTTCTCCTGAGTATTCCGTATAATATGATTTTCATTTTCATCATTTACGCAGGGGAATATCAAGCTAAAAGAACTTAGTTATCCGTTGTCAGTTTCTTGTGGATCCTGCTGTAAGTTGGCAGAAATTGAGACTGATTTGGAACCTCCTGCTGGGGTGTGGTGAGGGTTGGGCGACTGGGATGCGTGAGAGCAGCTCGCGTCTACATCGTCTGGGGAGATACGAGCATTCCTCTCTTTGATGACCTCCTTTGACTGGGGCGAGCTTGAAGGTGTCCACAGTCCCTTCGTGTTGTGGTTGTTGGTCCTGTTTGAAGGAGAAGTATTTGTAAGTAGATTGTGTGGGTGGTTGGGAGCTGTGGTGCCCCACGTGTAGGCTGTGAAGATGCCAGGAATAAGCAGTCAGATGTGTACCGTTCTAGTTATGTACAGTGAAATCATATGTGGTGTTGTAGGATTTTGTAGGTACTGCGTGGGAGAAGTACGTGAGTGAGTATGATATTGGAGGTCTGTTGGTTGCTCCTTTTCTTGGGCTGCTCTGCTGAATGCTGGGTAATAAGTATGGTGTAGAGCCTGAGGAAACATATACATTAAGTTCCGTAAAGTTAAGTTGATTTCTGCTGTTAACAGCTACGATAGGAGCCATAAATACTCCATGCTTACAGATTTTAGATACCTAGTGGGTATATGTGGTCCCTAACTTGAAAACATTTTCATCTTTGACCTTTTATCTCACTTTAGGTCGAGCTGCTTTCAACACAAAGTCCATGTAAGAAGATATACCAGGGAATTCGGTGAAAATCCCTGACCTCTTTCAACATCAACTAAAAAAAAAAAAGTGTTCCGCAATACCTGCTTTAATGTGATTCCTAGGCTGTTAGTCTTGACTTTACAGCAATAATCATTTGGCTCCGTTGTGGCTTCCATTAACAACATCTGTACAATTCTTGCCGATGCATCTTCCCTCTTGTTACGTCTGGGATGTTCCCTCCAGGAATGTTTAGAGCTCTCGCATTTACTCATTTCTACACGGTCACCAAGCTGCATCACTGCTAGCCAAGCATTGTCAACCTTGACACAGCTCTTGGCTTCCCCGTATGAAGTCAGCGTCTGTTGGAACATTGCCTTCCTCTGAAGTGAGGCTTAGATAGCATTCATAAACCATATCTCTAAATATCTATATTTCTCCTTCAATAGGTTAATTGTAGCATCTTTGTGTAGTTGTGTTAACCTATGAGCTACCCCCGGATTGTGACAACGCTATTGTGACAACGCTTTTATCCCTGCATCTCAATTTTCACATCGGAAATATATTGACATCGTATAACCGTTTGCTAAAGTTGCTTTCGTGGATCCCGGTGGTCGTGTTGATGGGAAGACGACTGTCAGGTGATCGGCTGGCACAGGAATACCAGATGGGAGGCGCTCAGAGCGCTCACATATGGCAGCTTGGGGTCCATACTCTTAAAGAAAACAGGGACTCCGTGGCAAGATGGCGTCGTCGATGACGTAATATTTGTGGTCAGGAGTGACGTGGTGGCGTTGGTCCAGGTTGGTTGGGTGCCTGGAACAGCGGAGGATGTGATGACGTCAACCCCGCTCAATCGTTGGCGAGTCTGTCAGGCGATAACAAACCCTGACCTGCTCCTTACTTGTGAAGAAGTTGATTCTTGAGTGAAAGTGTTAGCGTACCAACTCCCACAGTGGCGCTATACTGACGACCATTGGTGGCTGTTACAGTGAGGATACGCCAGATGGCTGTTACAGTGAGGATACGCCAGATGGCTGTTACAGTGAGGATACGCCAGATGGCTGTTACAGTGAGGATACGCCAGATGGCTGTTACAGTGAGAATACGCCAGATGGCTGTTACAGTGAGGATACGCCAGATTATGTCGTTGACGCTGAGACTATTGAAATGGTTCTTGTCCCAGCGCTGTCCATCCACCAGAAGAACGTCAGAACTCTTCAGTGATGTCAGTGAGAAATCTCTTGAGAAACTAATCTACTTCAACAAATGTGTAAGTCCAGGAGAACCTGGAAGATACGTCCGCCCTTTTCAATGTTCTAGTTAAAACTGAAATGATCAGGACACAGAACTGACATCTGATTTCTTTCTCATTAAGATATCCTCTGTGGAATTCGTATTTTTCTAATGCGATATATATTCCTAGTATTTGGCAACTTTCACACATATGTCTCCTATGTGTTTATGCACTGCTTCCCTAAATACCTCCGGCGCATGTATGCACTGCTTCCCTAGATACCTCCAATTCAATACCCACTCTTCTAGTCTCGTTTACTTCGACCTTTTACCATTCTTCGCCATATCTCTCTTGGTAACTCCTCACACAGTCCATTTTTCCCCAGCTTTTCACTGACACCAGCCTCCTCCCACCCATATCATTTCCTCTTTTTCTAAAACTTCCACAATTTTTCTACCTCGTCCCCACTAGAAAGTGATCAGACATCCCACCTGCTGCCCCTTTCAACACATTTACCTTCAAAAGTCTCTCTATTGCAAGCCAATCGAACATGCATAATCCAATAATGCCGGTCGCCTCTAACCCCACTCATGCATGTATAATTGAGTATGTCCCTCTTTTTAGACCAGGTTTTCCCTATCACTAGCACTTTTTCCAGCACTCAACTCCACAAACTGTTCACCATTTTTATTCACACACGGTGTACCATTCTCCCCATTTAAGCCCTCGGCTACCACATCCTCCACCTTTACTTTCAAATCATTCGTCACCAATACTCAATTCGTAGTCTCAAAATTTCATACGCATTTATTGAGCTCCTCCAAAATTCTGTCCTCCTTACCTTATTCTTCTCGCAACCAGGTACATCAGCAGTATCAGACATCTACCCCTCGCTATCTACTTTAATTTCCAACCATGCCATTCTTGGGTTCACTTCCATACACTCTTTCACACACTCCCAGAACTCCTCCTTCAACAGGAGTGCCACACTTTCCTTTGTTGTCGCCCTCATACTCACATTACCTTAGGGACATTCCCAAATCATTCCTCTCCCTCCGCCTTCGAGTTTAGTTTCACTCAGATGCCAAACATCCAGCTACCTCTCCCTAAGCATCCTATGTGTCTCTACTTTCTCCTCCTCCTCCTGGTCATTCAGACACCCCAGCCTTGGACTTCGAGGAGGATACACATACATATGTATGTGTATACTTATTGCAACTCCCATACGAGAGAATTAACACTGATACTTTAGTTAATTCATTACAAGTTCAGAGGCATACTTCGTTATACGCATATGTTAAATTCTTTTTATTTTATAAAGCGAAGATCAAAAACATACTTCGTTATGTGCATATGGTAAATTAAATTCTTTTTATTCTGTAAAAGGGAAATAAAGAAATTTCACAATTTTGTAGAGACGACGAACTTTAAGAAGATCTTGCGCTTGTGTTAAATCAGCGACCTGTCTATATTGCCATGTAAATAGACGAAAGAAGGAACGTGCTTTGCACATATCAGCTAAACTTCCTGAGGTCTGTTCATAATACATGCACCGTTAACCCTCTGTACTCCAGTAAGCTTCAGCGGGAGAATCACTCTCTCTGGCCTAGTTTGAGCCGCCACAACTTGGTCACGTCCCACTACTTTGCTGCTTAGGGGACGCCTGAGGGAGGCATTTTAAAAGAACAGCTTCACGACACTTGCTAAAAGGCATTTCTGTCATCTGTGAGGCTGGAGACCTGATCTTTTCATTTACCAGTTTACGTATGTTCTTCCTTATTACTTTATCAAGATTATGATGTACATTATTACTGCTTAGATAGTACTATGTATTAATTTTCGTCGTTATCTTCACTTTCATCATATTATCATGATGATGGGGTTCGAATCATCCTGGTTGTGGCTGTTGGTCCACAGTCAACCCAGCTATTTATCCACCCCTAGGGTTTGGTCCATAATATATATGAATATATATATATATATATATATATATATATATGGTGTGGGAGGCAAGTTGTTAGAAGCAGTGAAAAGTTTTTATCGAGGATGTAAGGCATGTGTACGAGTAGGAAGAGAGGAAAGTGATTGGTTCTCAGTGAATATTGGTTTGCGGCAGGGGTGCGTGCTGTCTCCATGGTTGTTTAATTGCTTATGGATGGGGTTGTTAGGGAGGTGAATGCAAGAGTTTTGGAGAGAGGGGCAAGTATGCAGTATGTTGTGGATGAGAGAGCTTGGGAAGTGAGTCAGTTGTTGTTCGCTGATGATACAGCGCTGGTGGCTGATTCGGGTGAGAAACTGCAGAAGCTGGTGAATGAGTTTGGTAAAGTGTGTGAAAGAAGAAAGCTGAGAGAAAATGTGAATAAGAGCAAGGTTGTTAGGTACAGTAGGGTTGAGGGACAAGTGAATTGGGAGGTAAGTTTGAATGGAGAAAAACTGGAGGAAGTGAAGTGTTTTAGATATCTGGGAGTGGATGTGGCAGCGGATGGAACCAAGGAAGCTGAAGTGAGTCAATGCATGGGGGAGGGGGCGAAAGTTCTGGGAGCGTTGAAAGATGTGTGGAAGGCGAGAACATTATCTCGAAAGGCAAAAACGGGTATGTTTGAGGGAATAGTTGTTCCAACAATATTATATGGTTGCGAGGCGAGGGCTATGGATAGAGTTGTGCGGAGGAGGGTGGATGTGCTGGAAATGAGATGTTTGAGGACAATATGTGGTGTGAGGTGGTTTGACCGAGTAAGTAATGAAAGGGTAAGAGAGATGTGTGGTAATAGAAAGAGTGTGGTTGAGAGAGCAGAAGAGGGTGTTTTGAAATGGTTTGGTCACATGGAGAGAATGAGTGAGGAAAGATTGACCAAGAGGATATATGTATTAGAGGTGGAGGGAACGAGGAGAAGCGGGACACCAAATTGGAGGTGGAAAGATTTTGAGTGATCGCGGCCTGAACATTCAGGAGGGTGAAAGGCGTGCAAGGAATAGAGTGAATTGGAATGATGTGATATACCGTGGTCGATGTGCTGTCAATGGATTGAACCAGGGCATGTGAAGCGTCTGGGGTAAACCATGGAAACTTCTGTAGGGCCTGGACGTGGAAAGGGAGCTGTGGTTTCTGTGCATTATACATGACAGCTAGAGACTGAGTGTGAACGAATGTGGCCTTTATTGTCTTTTACTAGTGCTACCTCGCGCACATGCGGGGAAAGGGGGATGTCATTTCATGTGGCAGGGTGGCGACGGGAATGAATAAGGGCAGACAGTATGAATTATGCACATGTGTATATATGTATAGGTCTGTGTGTGTATATATATGTATACGTTGAGATCTATAGGTATGTATATGTGCGTGTGTGTGGACGTGTATGTATATGCATGTGCATGTGGGTGGGTTGGACCATTCTTCCGTCTGTTTCCTTGCGCTGCCTCGCTAACGCGGGAGACAGCGACAAAGTATAATAGATAGAAAAAAAAAAAAAAAAAAAAAATATATATATATATATATATATATATATATATATATATATATATATATATATATATATATATATATATATATATATGCACTTTCGTAGAACAGATATCCAACATATTCGTGTTCATATACCTCCGTGTTTGTACAGTAAGGTTTCTGTAAAATATTAAATGAGCCTTATGGGATTTGACCGCTGTAGACCCCGTTGCTCATGGATGTGAGACGAAGGATCCTCTTTTACTAGTAATCGAATAGTCATTTCCCTATTAGGGACGATCATAGCCAAGCAGTTAGCGTTCCCGAATACCATACAAAAGGTCCTGGGTTCGAATCCTGGATGTTGGAGGGTATTATGTGTTCTATAAAAGTTTGCGTTCATATACACTATGAAAACGATGGCAGCGGAGAAATTAAGCGTTACCTGCTAAACACCTACCGTGCCACGGCAAGGTCTTGTGATACTTCGAGCGGTTGCAGGAGCTGAACTCAAAGTTTCACGCCAAAGTTCACCTCATGAATACTTGCGTGGCAGTTTCCGACAGGACGCAAGAGACTAGGGATAATAATATTGCTTGCTTTAACGCGAAAACGGACGATCGCTAAACCGTCAGTCAATCGCTAAGTCTACCAACGTTCAAAAGATGCACTGGCTATGTGTGGCTGAATCCCGAGCAGTGACGATGGCCAGAGATCCACTTTCGGACTGTGCTAACAGGAGGCGCATTCATTACATGACGGAACGGCGGCGCGGGTAACTGATGCCCAAGTTAAGGCCATCACATTAATTATATATATATATATATATATATATATATATATATATATATATATATATATATATATATATATATATATATATATATATATATATATATTTCTATGAGTCCATCGGGAAACTGAAACACGATAAGTTCCCAAGTGCACTTTCGTGTAATGATCACATCATCAGGGGAGACACAAGAGAGAAATATAACAGTCAGTTCATATACATCGAAGAGACGAAGCTAGGACGCCATTTGGTAAACATGCGATGAGCGTGCACTTTCATAGAACACAAAACGCTCTTCGATAGCAGGATCCAAACCTTTGCTTGTGTGGTAGCTGGGTACGCGAATGACTAGGCTCTATATCCTAGTCGTAATGTACCTAGTTCTTACACAAATTGTAGAATTTCGAATCATCCACTCTCTCTCTCTCTCTCTCTCTCTCTCTCTCTCTCTCTCTCTCTCTCTCTCTCTCTCTCTCTCTCTCTGGGAAAATGAACAGCTAAACTGTCGGTACCTGTAAAATTTTAACTTCAATTCGATGCGTAAATAAAAGTCGCCAACATTGCTACACTCACCGACGTAATGTTCCTTGCTGATGACTCTATTATAGTCCATTTCCATTTCTGCAGAGATCCTCCTCAGCTTGCAGCGGGGGAAAGACAACGAGATCCAGTGGGAAAACAGACACAAGTGCTTGCACAGGTCTTCTTGAACAGGAAATGTCAACCGTTTCGTGAGGAACGTCTTAAGTCAAAACCTGAGTGGTCAGATTCTCCTCCACCGCGAAGCTCGCATGGCAAAGAGCCTTCCATAATCTTCACCTTCATTAAATCAGGATCTCTGGAATTTCGTCTCTTCTCTGCACTTTGGTATGGGACAGGGGACGGGGCACTGATTAGTCACAACCTCACGTAGAAGTTCGCTTGCTCTAGCGGGGCAAAAAAAGGTCTTGCCAAGGATTTCTGAGCTGAGGTACGAGATGCAGCAGTTCTTGATGTTGCTGAGCGAACAACTGCAGCATGACACTCTGCTAGAGTGATTATGGCTAGCACGAACAACGTAGCTAAGTGTACCAGGCAGACATCTCTGAGCATCTTTGCGAAGGGAACGGAATTCGGAATGTGAAGATGCGATAAGATTAGTTCAAATCAGAACTTCAGCTGTAGAGAAAGAAAACAGGATGTGCCTCATTGAACGTCTTCAGACAAATGATCAAGAACTCGTATCCTGGAAAGAACAATCTTGTGAATGTGGGAGCATAAGATTTAAGACTGCCTCTTTACAAGGTCAAGCATTGCCAAAAACAAAGTTGACCGTCACAGAGCAGTGTGTCTGATTTCACGATACTTTCGCTTTATGTGCAGAGGCATCAGTCAAGGAGGTTTTCCTGAAGTCGCGGGATGAGTTTATAAACTACTATATAACATGCGTTAGTAATGTATAATATGTCCAGTCGAGGGGTTTGAGCTGATATACAGCTACAGGTAGAGGAGTATCGTGTAGTTCAAATACTTTTTTTTTTCTTTTACTGTGCCGGTCATATTAGTTAACAGATCAACATATCCTCATATTTCTCAAGGATGGGAAACATGTCCTCTGACATCACCACAGAATGACGGTCACACTCATAATACGAGTGACCCCAGTACATGTTGGCAAGTACACCTGTAATAGGTTTGACACACTATTATATATGTCCACTATGGGATGTTGGCCACTTTCTCTTATGTATGACACTACTACAGGATGGAGGCCACACTCGTGTATGACACCACTACAGGATGGAGGCCACACTCGTGTATGACACCACTACAGGATGGAGGCCACATTCATGTATGACACCACTACAGATGGAGACCATTGCCATATGCATGTGTAATGACGTCAAGCGATCCGGTGCAGGTCGGAAAAGCATAACGTCAAAGGATTTAAAACTTCGTTTTAGTAATGTTTTCCAGCGAATCCCAAAGTCTATTTTTACCTGCTCGTTAGCGGTAATGTAGTTAGCAGCGTTTGTTTACCTTGTGTAAAAAAAATATAATTACCTCACAAAACATTTATAATATTGAGAGTTTTAATGCACGGGGCTTAATGATGATAGACATTTAGGTCTGAACTGTGTGCTGTTCTTCTGCTGACGTGTGTAGATCCGATAGAGACAGAAATACAAAGCTACATATCACCGAACATGATTGGCATAGAGCATCATGATCGCTTTGTGTGTCATGACGATCACTAAAAGACAACCCGAGTCAAAAGGTCAGTGAAGACTCTCTGACATTTTTGGTTGGGATGATGGAGTCACAAGTCCTGCTAAAGTACTGAGTGGATTCAAGAGGTATCAGTTTATGAAAAGGGGGGGAAGTGTATTTTCTCATCCGCTACAGATGAACAGCGAGATCCTGAAGTCTAATGGGTTTTTCAAGCCATTTTGTAGATTCAGAAGCCACTAACACTCTCTGATGAGCTTCTTTAGCACACTGTGATTGACCTTATACTGAAGATGATCGTAACGTGTTATAAGGAGTTTGCAGACAGTGAAGGACATACCTCTTTCGTTTCAGAAACAGTGAAATTACATTGTCGCTATTATGACAGCACAATACATATATTTTCTTTCGACAAAGAAATAGGAATAAATCATTTTCGTTGAGATAATCTAGTACATTATGTTCTACCCGTGATTTTAATCATTAAGCTTTTAGAAGTACCAATGTGATAAACTAAATATATATATTCTGGATTAATCATGATGTGTTCTATCATGTGAAGGGGATTATTTTTGTTTTTTTGCTACGTTGCTCATTGTATTTGTTTTGAATGATATTCTCCGTTGTTATTATAATTATAATTATCATTATTATTATTATTATTATTATTATTATTATTATTATTATTATTATCATTGTTATTATTAATATTATCATTATTATTATCATTATTGTTGTTATTGTTATTTTATTTTTTTTTTTTCATGCTATTCGCCATTTCCCACATCAGCAAGGTAGCGTTAAGAACAGAGGACTGAGCCTCCGAGGGAATATCCTCACTTGGCCCCCTCCTCTGTTCCTTCATTAGGAAAACCAAAAACGAGAGGGGAGGATTTCCAGCCCCCCACTCCCTTCCCTTTTAGTCGCCTTCTACGACACGCAGGGAATACGTGGGAAGTATTCTTTCTCCCCTATCCCCTATTGTTATTATTATCATTATTATTACTATTGCCATTATTATTATTATCATTATTATTATTACTATTATTATTATTATAATTACTATTATTATTATTATTATAATTATTATTATTGTTATTATTATTATTAGTAGTAGTAGTAATATCATTAGTATTTTTGTTTTATAATTGTTTACCATTTCCCTTGTTAATGGGGTAGCGTCAGGAACAGACGATTCTCTCTTGATATAGTCATTACATCTAATCGTTATCATTATTTGTACCATCCTTTAAGCTTTTTTTTTTTATCACCTATGCTGAAGTTTTGCTGTTAGAAGGAGCAAGGTTTATGTCCATAATTGTTGATACAACAATCGATTTCGTGTGATAGAGATGCTTCATGTAAACAGTCAGACTACAGTGTTGGCCATCCCATCCATTGGTTGGTGTCTTCATCGTACGTTTGTCCACTGGTGTAACCTTGAACCACTTATCGTAAATGAGGGTAGAATATATAAGTAAAGGTATAAGTAAATCCAAAACGCTCTTCTTTTAATTACAATAGAAATCAGGACACGGATCATTTTTAAATAGCTTACTCCAACGACCATTTGGCTGGCCAGACCACTGGTTGTGAACGTTTGTGACGTGGTCCCCCCAGCCCACTGCTTAGGAGAAGGAAGGACCCTGTCAACACCGTCAGTTTCCCCTGACCTCAGAGAAGGCACAGGACGTCACGCGTCTGGCAGTGAGCGATCGCCGTTGTGTGGTAAGGGGGTGAGACGCTGTCTTGTTTCAAAAAGAAGTGAGTTGTCCAGAGTCCCTTTCCTGTGTCATGGTGTCAGTGTTGGTAGGCAGTGAGCCACAGACTTGTGTTCGGAAACTTACCACTCGAAATATGCGGGATTAAAGTTGCACTTATGGGTTCTTTACTGCTCGCCTGAGTTGCTTGTCTGTCACAATTCTCGTTATAATATCTCATCGTAGCGTCAAATGTTTTCTTAAATTGGTTGTGATATAAGGTAGTTGTAGTGACGTGTAAGGAAGAGAGTCTTCAACGTGTCAGGGAGTAAGCCACTTACATAGGGAGAGAGGCGACGACATGTGTCAGAGACTGGACCATCAATGTGAGTCAGGGACTCTGGGTGACTAGCATTCGTTTTGTTTAGGAAGTGATACCCTCTAGTGTGCAAGGGAGTGAGTTGATCTGCTTCCCAGAGAGTGAGCCGACTGTACTCGTATTCTAAGGCGTAGGTCTCTAGCATGTTAGGAAGTGAGGTGCTGTATTAAAGTGTGTCCAGACCTAACCTTTAGTGAACGATTACGACGTACTAGCAAAGACGTAAGGACGAATAATCGTTTGCTCCATATGGACGGATGGGTGTTCGAGTACAATCGAGCGTGAACGAACGCTCATGAAGCATTGTTCCAATGGTGGTCGGGACAACAGAGTGCGAGTTCGTAATTGCTGGGAAGGTCTGGACGCAGGTTAGTGGTTCATCAGTGCTCCTGCTGCGTGTACAATGGTGGAGTGGAAAAGCAGTGTTGTCATATTTTGGAATATGAACGAATGTAAGCAAACATGAGCGAAGGCAGGCAGAGAACACCTTCGAGCGCAGTACCGAAGTGAAGTGAAGTGAAGCTAGTGCTCATTTACACCCAGTTATCTGTTTGTCTTCTACTGAGACGGAGTTTTACACTCGCGGGGCCCCATCTCTTGAACATTCTCTTAAATTCATGTATGCTGCTTTCACTACATCCTTAGTCATTCTATTCCATTCATCCACTGCTCCTTTACTACAAAATTACTTCATTACATCTTTTTTAAAAAGTTCTTTTTTGCTTAATATCCTGGTATGTCTTCTGGTTGCTTTAACCCAAATCACGCGAAGAACTGTTCATTGTACACGTCGTCGATCGAATTGGAACTTAAAGTTGTGATGAGGTCATCCCTCATCCTTCTATGAAGGGTAAATTGAAGCCTCCAGCCTTTCCCTGTGACAGGACTCTCTTAATTCTGGTACCATCTTTCCTACCCTCATCCAGATCTTCCCTATCAGATCTCTGTGCTTCTGTAAGTGCGCTGACCAAACTTGAGACGCATATGCTAGTTTTAGCTTTATGTATGATATGAACTGCTTGCTAAATATTTCCATACCTGAAAGTTATTCTGATATTTACCAGACGATAGTTTGTGTTCCTAGATATTGTGCTAATGTGGGGCTCTGACGACAGGTTAGGGACGATGTCGACTCCCAAGACACGCACACATTCCTGAATCTTATTCCCTGATGGATGATAGTCATATGGAAGCTGTCTTTCGCCTTGATCCATCCTCGGTATTGTGCTTTATATTCGCTTGGGTTGAATTTCATCAACCATGTGTCACACCAACGTTCGGAGTCTTGTTTTGGTCCCCTTGTAAGCTTATGCAGTCCTCCTCGCTTTCCACTTCTGTAATGACCAATGCATCATCTACAGACATATTCAGGTAAGAGTACATACTTTCAGGTGCAGTTGTTTGGTAGGGGGGGGATGAACCGCTGAGGTTTAGTCAGCGTGTGATCCTCGACTTGTCAGGAAGTGAGCCATCTAGGTGTGTCGTGAGGTGAACTGTTATCTTGTCTGGATATGTGCCACCCACTCGTGGTACGCAGCGTGGGAGGAAGCGAGTCGGGCCCCTGAGTTGAGGAACGAGCATTTGCTGTGCGTTAAGGAGTGAACCTTCGTCATGGGTCAGGAACTGAATTATGCTCATTTATCAGGATGTGCGCCCTTGAGGTTCGTTTGCGTGTGAGCCACGATGTTTAGCACGGTATGAACCACCCACGTTTTGGTAGGGAGCGCTCTGCCGTCTTGTCAGAAATTGAGCCAAACACCTGAGATAGGCAGTGAACTGCCTTATTGCGTTAGGAAGTGAACTACCGATGTGTGACGGGGAGTGAGTCAACGTGTGTGTCAGGAAGTGAGTCCCTGAAGGATGGAGTCGTTCTAGTCTGGGATTAAGTAGCTTTCGAACTTTCTTGTGTCAGGGACTGATCCGCCGTCGACATTCTGGGCTGCCGTCTTGTGCCAAGTTAGTAAACAACCCATTTGTACTAGGCAGGGAGCTTCCTTGTTGTGCTAGGGAGTGGACCCTCGATGTGTGGCAGGGAGTGAACCATTTTGATGTTTCAGGGAGTGAGTCGTCTCTGTGCATCAAGCAGTGAGCCATCGTGGTGTGTCAGGGAGTGAACTGTCGTCGTGCATCTGAGCAGACGCGTGCGTCAGGTAGTGAGTTGCTGTAGTGTGTAAGGGAGGAATTTGTGGGTTTTCGAGCCGTCTTATTGTGTTAGGGTGTGAACCGCTGACGAGAATCTGGGTGTGAACTGCTGACATGTCATGTGGGCCGTCCACACTTGATCTGAATTAGGCTACCGGCATATGCTAGGAGAGAAAGGCGTCAGCATGTGCCGGGGAATGAGGCGCCAGCGAATGGCAGGAAGTATGCCTCCTGTCTTGTCACACCACAGGTGACAGCGAGGGAGTTGATCCTCTGTTTCAGGGAACCAGGATGCTATGCGGTATGGAATGAGAAGCCGTCGTGGGTTGGGTATTGATGACAGCCGTCTGTCAGGGAACAAGCCTCTGAAGCTCCTCAGGGAGTGAGCCAGCCATGTGTAGCAGTTTGAGCCACCTACGTGTTGCACTAGTGAAATTGCCACTTTCTACCCGGGAGAGAACCACGTCCTCGTTGTACGCCAATGAACATACCACCTTCGTCAGTCAGTATTGTGTTAGTCTGCCTCCGACGTAGGTTAAACACTAAGCCGCTGACGTGTGTCAGTGTAAGTAACGGTTGCTTGTCAGTGAGTGATCCTGTGTCAGGAAGTGAACCTCTACTACGTGTCCTGGTGCTTTCAGGCAGTGAAACCACGGCCGTATGGCACAAACAATGATGGACTTGTTAGGGATTGAGGAGCCAACGAGTGTCAGGAAGTGAGCCTCCGTCGTATGTCTGGGATTCAGCCGCCCAAGGTTGTCAGGAGCGAGCCACCGTTTAGCGTCGGTGTAAATGGTCGTGGCGTGTCGGGGAATAAATTGTTATCGTGTGGAAGCGTTGGTCATCTGCTGGGGACTGATCCACGTCAGGGAATGGGCCCTCGTCGTCTGATTGGAGTGAGGTACTCTCGCATGTGTCGCGAAGTAAACTGCCGACATATGTGAGGGACTGAGAAGCCAACGTGTGAGGGAGTGATCTGTCGTTGTTTGAAAGTGAGGCGCTTTCATGTTGCAGGGAGTGAGCCAATGTTGTGCGTCCAAGAGCAGATCGCTCTCGTATGTCTTGTGTCCGCGACTGAGATACTGTTGTTCGTCAAGGCTGTCATCCGCTGTGGTTTTGCCAGGGTGGAGGCCGCTGTTGTGAGAGGCATCAACGTACGAGAGAGGGATTGCCAGGGTGGAGGCCGCTGCTGTGAGAGGCATCAACGTACGAGAGAGGGATTGTCAGGGTGGAGGCCGCTGTTGTGAGAGGCATCAACGTACGAGAGAGGGATTGTCAGGGTGGAGGCCGCTGTTGTGAGAGGCATCAACGTATGAGAGAGGGAGTGGAGCCTCCCTGTTGTGTCGGTGAGCCACCTACCTGTGATAAGGAGTAAGTTTCCATCTTGTGTCATGGAGTGAACTCCTGAGGTGTGGCAGTGAGTGAGCTGGAGTCATATGTCAAGGAGGAAGCCACCGACGTGTGGCGCTGAGGAAGGAAGTTACCGACTTTTGCCACTCGGGTACGTCAAGGATTGAGCCGATGTGTTGTGTTGACGGAGTGAGCCTTCGTTCTGGGTTAGAGAGTGAGCTGCCGTTGAGTGTCAGGGAGTGAGCCGTCGTTGAGTATCAGGGAGTGAGCTGTCGTTGAGTGTCAGGGAGTGAGCCGTCGTTGAGTGTCAGGGAGTGAGCCGTCATTAAGTGTCAGGGAGTGAGCCGTCGTTGAGTATCAGGGAGTGAGCCGTCGTTAAGTGTCAGGGAGTGAGCTGTCGTTGAGTGTCAGGGATTGAGCCGTCGTTGAGTGTCAGGGAGTGAGCTGCCGTTGAGTGTCAGGGAGTGAGCTGTCGTTGAGTGTCAGGGATTGAGCCGTCGATGAGTGTCAGGGAGTGAGCTGTCGTTGAGTGTCAGGGATTGAGCTGCCGTTGAGTGTCAGGGATTGAGCTGCCGTTGAGTGTCAGGGAGTGAGCTGCCGTTGAGTGTCAGGGAGTGAGCTGCCGTTGAGTATCAGGGAGTGAGCCGTCGTTGAGTGTCAGGGAGTGAGCTGTCGTTGAGTGTCAGGGAGTGAGCCGTCGTTGAGTGTCAGGGAGTGAGCCGTCGTTGAGTATCAGGGAGTGAGCCGTCGTTGAGTGTCAGGGAGTGAGCTGTCGTTGAGTGTCAGGGAGTGAGCCGTCGTTGAGTGTCAGGGAGTGAGCCGTCGTTGAGTATCAGGGAGTGAGCCGTCGTTGAGTGTCAGGGAGAGAACTGCTGAATTTCGTCAGGGAGTGGACCGTTATAATGTTTCGAAGAATGAGCCTTCGTCTTATTTCATTTCAGAAAGTGAGCCATTGTTGTGTGTTAGGGAGTAAACCAACGTTTGTATCAGGGAACTGGTCGTTGTGGTGTATCGGGGAACTAGTCGCTGCAGTGTAGTATCGGGGAACTAGTCGCTGCAGTGTAGTATCGGGGAACTAGTCGCTGCAGTGTAGTATCGGGGAACTAGTCGCTGCAGTGTAGTATCGGGGAACTAGTCGCTGCAGTGTAGTTTCGGGGAACTAGTCGCTGCAGTGTAGTATCGGGGAACTAGTCGCTGCAGTGTAGTATCGGGAACTAGTCGCTGCAGTGTATCAGTCGAGTTAGTCGATGTAGTGTGTATCAGGAACTCGTCCATATAGTATCAGGAAGCGAGTCGTTGTGGCGTATAGGGAAGCCAGTCCCTGCAGTGTATCAGGGAGTTCGTCTGTGTAGTGTGTGTGTGTGTCAGGGAGTGTCATGGTTAGTGTCACCTGGACTGCCGTGGTTGTCGTGCGTCAGGAGTGGGTCCGCTGATGATGTGTCTCGCCTCTTCGCCACTGTAAGATTTGATGTCGATATCTAGGGAAGGAGGATCATATTTTTCACACATATCGTATGAATTTCAGCGCCGATGACTCTCTCTCTCTCTCTCTCTCTCTCTCTCTCTCTCTCTCTCTCTCTCTCTCTCTCTCTCTCTCTCTCTCTCGTGGTTTCGATCCAGTTGTTTTCCATAATTGTTGTTCCTCAGTATCTGAAGAATGCCATAGAGACTATGGGTACTGGGTCGAAGGCACTAATCCAGCAGAATTCCATTTTCTGAATGGCACATAAGGAAGTCGGCCAGAGTCCTCATGAGGAGAGAGAGAGAGAGAGAGAGAGAGAGAGAGAGAGAGAGAGAGAGAGAGAGAGAGAGAGAGAGAGAGAGAGACTACATCGTTACACACACACACACACACACACACACACACACACACACACACACATGAACTTGGGGACTGTGGAATCGGGTGTCTGTAGTGCGGGCTTGGAGAAGTCCTTATAGAATACTACATGAGGGTTATCAGGTAGAGTGGTTGAGGACATTCTCGAACTGTGGCTTCCATGGGAACTTCGGCAGAGTATTTTCCCACTTGGGGAAGGTACTTCAAGGGATATGGAGGAATTCATCATTGGAAGGAAAGCCAAACCTGCTAGGCTGGAATGTATCAGATGGACTTGGTAACGTTGTAATGAAGGAGTTATTGTCTAAGAGATGATGGGATGGAGTGAGTAAGGCATTCTTGTGGGTCTTAGTGCTTTGTGGGTCTTAGTACTCTCATACCATGAGTGTGGTGGAAACTTTCGTGATGATGATCAGTACCAACCGTGGCAATAGCTTACGTTCCCTTCTCCTCAGTGATTCGATTGGGTTACGAGCTATGGGACGAAACTTGGACGAAACGGAGACTATGAGGATATTCATTCATTTTCCCTGTTCCAGGGATGAGAGACTAGGAGATTAAGGTTTGTAGATTATTTCTGATTACAGGAAATGCTGGATAGTATTTGGTGTTCAAAGCATTCGTCATAAAATTTTCATGTTTGTATTTTATGTACAGGAAATTTCCACTGTTTGGTTACTCCATGTAGTGTAAGAACAGGTATTTTGTTACTTAAACATCGAATTTGGCTAGATATTAAATGTATATTTTCGTTTTAAGAAACATGGGCACTTGTTACACACACACACACACACACACACACACACACACACAGTGAAATGCTAGAAGTCATTGTGTTCACCGTGGAATAGAGAGAGTCAAGACGTTGACTTGACCACAGTCTTTTAAGCTATCAAGTCAGTTCGATGGTGTTGAGAGTGAGCAGTTCTATGGAAGATATAGATGCAGAGCAACCAGACACCACAACGTGAAATTAAGCAAAATATTGTTAGATAGGATGGAAAGAAGTACAGCTTCCACTGTACAAACGTAATGGATGTAAGGAAATAATAACATGATGGAATTGTGATTCGGAGAGCATAATGCTTAAAAGATTACACGTTAGCAGAGAAGGTTCAAGAGATGAGGCTTACTGGGTCTTCCCGTACAGTGATCAGTAATTACAGGAATTTTGTATTTGAGAATCGATATTGTACCTGCCATGTCGCCAGAGCCCATACATGGGAGAACTTTAGAAACAAAACTGTTCGCTGACCGATATTTGAATCCCATCCAAGTTGTGTGGATGAGGAAGTATTCAAAACGAGAATATCATTCTCAGGTTAAATTACCCCGAGACAGATATTTGATACAGAAGATGCAGAGGAGGTCAGCAAAGATGGTATATAGAATTTAGAGCAGCAGAGGCCACGGGTGTGTCCACTATGGAAAACAGAAGAGTAAGCTGTGAATTGATCACGGTCTTTAAGTCTTAAAAACCAGTCTGATGACGTCAACCGATTTAAGAGAGAGAGAGAGAGAGAGAGAGAGAGAGAGAGAGAGAGAGAGAGAGAGAGAGAGAGAGAGAAGATCCAAAGGCCACAACATGAAATCAAAGATACACTTGTTAAAAAAATAATGCAAGAATGACAGCGGATGAATGGTATCATAAACTAAAGCACTGAAATTGTTAATGTGGAGAGGAAGCAGACGTTTAAAAAAAAAAATGGTTTATCATAAGACAGAAACTTCAGAAGAAGGTAGGAAGACCCCCCACGAGTATAGCACTCTTTTCACCCCCTTACCTTACGAATCCCAGTATGTAATTACCCGTATCACCGTCTTTCTTCATAGTTTCCGCATGATCCGGGTACTTCAGACTAGATCGTTAGATTCGTTAAGTATCCAATCAGCTCTTGCGATGTCGCCGCTTCCCCATCATCTCCAGTGTGGAGCGCCGGGGTTGGTTGCACGTCTGCAACACCAGGAGCACATGACCTTAAAGATGCACTCCCTCTACCCTGCCTGCTGTCTCCTCCAACCAGGCCTGGCTCATCCTCTCTTACTTTAAACCCGCTTATGTATGACTGCATGACACCAGTAATTGTGTCATGTATCCTCTTATGTCCAACTCATGACACCTGTAATGGTGTCAGTCGTCCTCTAATGTATAACTGCATGACACCAGTAATGGTATCATTCATCCCCTTATGTCTAACTCATGACACCTGTAATGGTGTCATTCATCCTCTTATGTCTAACTCATGACACCTGTAATGGTGTCGTGCATCCTGTTATGTATGACTGCATGATACCTGTAATGGTGTCATGCATCCTCTTATGTATGACTGCATGACGCCTGTAATGATGTCATATATCCTGGACCTGGTTCACTCCTCTTAGTCCATGGGTGTCTTGAGATTTTCATTTTCGTTCATTTCTTAATATCATATCTTTATTTTCTTTACGAACTTAAACCAACTTATACTTTTTACTTATTTAGCATGAGCAAGCCCTCTTTTCAGGGAGCAGCTGCTTTAGCACATCTACCCTATATTAATTAGTAGTGAAGATACCTTTTACACTGAGAAATATGTAATACGATTTTAGAATGTTAGAATTCATAGCTCACTTTACAATGAGTTTTTCCAGCGTTTATGAATGTTCTTTATCCTCTCGACAGTATTTTTCTTTCTATTTTCATTTTTCTTATCAACAGTATCTTCCTCGCTCACTTCTTTTCTTTCATATATTCCTCTGTGTTTCAAAGTCGATCAGTTAATGGAGGACAGGGGGAAGTGTAGCCACTACATACTTTAATGGGATATTGAATTTGAGAGTATGCCCTTAATTATGTATATAAAGTCTGGTTATAGCCCTTTGGTATGAGATCTCGCATTTAGGTGCGTAAGAATATGGTAAACAAAATTTCTTTTTGGTATATTTGCCGCGAATCTCGTACACACACACACACACACACACACACACACACACACACATGCACACACACACACACACACACACACACACACACACACACACACACACACACAAGAACAATGGTACTTGCGAAATCTTCTTAGAAAACGGATGTTTACTGTACTTGACTTCTAATACGAAGGCTGTCGTCTCCTTTATTAGCGAGCCGACCGTGGCGTTAATGCTAGTGAGGCGGATTCTAGCGGGGACTTTGTAACGGTAGAATAGATTCTACATTATTTGAACTTGTTCAACGACTGGTTGTAAGAAGGATGATCATAAGGATAGAGGTGGTTAACGTGAGTTGAAGACGAGAGTAGAAGAATGGGCCTACGATGTGAAGGATAGTGAATGATGATGTACAGTGAATGTCGTATTTGTAAGTCTAAATGTGTGAGCTTCTCCGTAGCTTTTGAGTCTATATATCTTTACGAGATCGACCGTGAACCATTGCATTAGATATAGATATAGATATAGAATGTGCCATATAGCACAGAACAGACGAGTTATAAAAAGGCTGTTTCTTTAGCTGCTCGTTAACAGAGTGAGGCTATAAGCTTTGGGACCTACACTATACATGATGCACTCGATGTCTTCCACGATCCAATCTGTTCACGACTAGAATACTGACGGAGCATTGAATTCCTTGTCTCCCTGATACAGGACACCAGACCACGAGAGTTCAGTCTTCACTACCACTTACCTTATTATGCTGACTCCTTGTATCATGACGTGTGATCCTGGTGCCAAAGGTTGTTTACCTACACACGGATTTGCAGAATCGTCGTGTTGATATCGGTACATTTTTTCAGCGCCAATTTGTGATATTTTCTATCACTATTTTTTTGGAACCTTGAAAAAGACTCATGATTTCACACACATCCAGAACGGTGAATAATCTCCAAATCTGATATAGCTGCGTTAACTTTACTAATGAATATAGCCTTGTATATGAAAGCTTATGGGTGATTTGCGTGGAGTGAGTTTACCTTGTAGACCAGATCAACTTTACCAAATATCCGCTCGTGTGTCTTTCAATAAAAGAAATGATAACACCTTCTATGTGGTTTTACTGTGACAGAGTCTGTGAGCAATATCACTAAGCAAGTCACAGTTTTGACAGCATATTGAATCTCCACAAAATTTTTCCAGTTAAAATCTACTTGTTCAAATACTTTTCTTTTTTGTCCGTGTGGCATATTCATGACCCGTGTCCGTACCCTAAATCACAAAGGCTCTCGCATTCCTAAATGCGTATGACTATTATATTTTGCAATGACATTATATTCCACACAGGCATAACACTACAGAAATTGTACATGACACTAATCTTATGTCTGTGGCCCAAAATTTCAGTGTAATTTGACCATCAGACGTAACTTATTTGCCGAGGTATATTTCTCACTGTGGAACATTGTTGTGTGTAGAGTTAGTTTGTGAAATATTCCGACATGGAGAGTCTGATTATTTCTAGATTCAATATGCTTTTGTTTTGGGAGATGTGACAAAATACATTAGTTTCCCAGACGGTAGAATGTAAGCTGCTTTTCCGGCTATGGCAAGATTTAGAAACCCTGGGTCTCTCTTGGCTTTTCATCCAAAGAAGAGGATGTTTTCACTTTCAGACTATGGTTGGTATTAAGAGACTCTTCATTCTAGTCTGGAGGTGAACAAGCACACTGTCGTACTAACTCAGAAGACGCAGGGAAGTCAGTCGTCATAATGTAACAATGAACCATCATATTTACAATGAATGAAAACCCTGGGGATAGGGGAGAGAGAATACTTCCCACGTATTCCCTGCGTGTCGTAGAAGGCGACTAAAAGGGGAGGGAGCGAAAGGGGGCCGGAAATCCTTCCCTCTCGTTTTAATAATTTTCCAAAAGGAGGAACAGAGAAGGTGGCCAAGTGAGGATATTCCCTCAAAGGCTCAGTCCTCTGTTCTTAACGCTACCTCGCTAACGCGGGAAATGGCGAATTGTATGAAAGAAAAAAAACAAAAAAAAACCAACCCAATCTTTTCGTGATTGTAGGGGAGACTATAGAGGTTTTCTAAGCCATAAGAGAATCAGATATATTTTGTTATTCATCTTCTATACGTCCTTTTTACGTGACCTTCTAGCGACACCAAAAGAAAGACATGCCTGAAATCGACCCCTGACCATATGTAACCATATAAGCTTCTGTCCCGTATGACTTCGAAGAGTGTGAAAAGGACTGATGAGAGCGATATTGATGGAACTGGTGGATGTTAACGAAGCCATCCTCTCTTATTTTGCAGCTCTGATAAAAGCAGCTTCGTTTGCATACTAGAAAATGGATCCTGTACTCAATGATGTCAAATGACAACGGTTGATATTTCGTGCGTCAAAGGAAAAACAGATGTATGCAAATTGAAGGAATTTCGAAAAGAAGCGGAAATTTTATGTATCAGTTTTAAGAGGCAAGTGTTTACTACCTGCATTACTTCTCATTTCTGTTTTCGTCTTGTCAAACAGCCATCGTTAAGCAGCTGATGTACATGAAACCATCATTCATGGATGAAGAGCAGCCTGTATACGATGGGTATAATGTGATATTGTGTATCAAGTCTTTCTTTGACTCTTGCTGTATCATAAGCCTCACCAACCTCCTTCAGTAGGGACAGCATCATTACTTCCAAGTTAATGAGGTGGTTTGCAGCGAATAGACGTAAGGCATTTCAATAGGGACAATTTAGTTGCTTCAGGTTGATGACGGGGTGGTGCATCAAAGGGGTATGTTCACTGGTGTTCACTGTTAAGTCAAAGCTGAGTAAGACAACAGACTTTCGTAGTGTATGTTAAAATAACAGACTTTCTTAGTGTATGTGACAGACTTTACACTACGTAAGCAGTTCTGTTCCTGTTTCCACTGTTGTTATGTCCCAAAACTTGATTACCTGAGATGAAATACCTTTTTCATGTCTGTAAATGGGTCACAAAGCTGTTGCTTTTCTTAATATTGCCCACGTACTTTAATATATCCAGCTGGCGACTAAATCTAATGTTCCCAGGTCTTCGTGTGTGTACATAGGAGTGAATGATGGACTGATAACAGACCTCCTGATGGTTCACGATGAACCTGTCTGTTTGTTTGACCGAAAGTAGAAACGGGATTGTAATGCAGATCTCACTAAGGCAAAGGATCAGACCGGACAAAAATATATCATAATCATTCTACAGTGAAAAACGATTCATACACATTACATACATTTGTATCTATATTCTTTTGAAGGATAATCTCTCGGGTCCATACACGCACATCTATATGTATCTATATTTTTTGAAGGATAATCTCTCGAGTTCATACACATTATACACGCACATCTATATGTATCTATATTTTTTAAAGGATAATCTCTCGGGTCCATACACATTATATACACACATCTAAATATATCTACATTTTTTCGAAGGATAATCTCTCGGGTAATATTCCAGTGATTATCAGCCGATACCTGCGTGTTCGATATTTTCTATCATATCCATTCATTTTATCACCATCAATTCCACTGCCGTTTACATCGGACAGATCAAGTGTCAAGTGTCAATTTGTCTCATACAAGTGGGTGGGGAGGCTCGTGCCACAGCTCTTTGTGTGTTATGTGTAGTCCTGCTGTTGCTCCGCAGCTTTAAGATAGAGCGTAAAACATTAGAATTGGGGAAAATAAATGTCTCTCCACTTGAATGTCGTCTGCTGGTTCAAAACACCGAGAAAAGTCTCCCCTAAAAAAGACTGTTGTAATATATCTAAAAATTGCAGGTGTTGTATTTTCTTTTTAGTGGACATTGAAAATGAGTCTTCCTCAGTCGTATGTTATAGATTATCGCTAATACTCAATATGGTTCATTATAGTTCGTTCAAGATAAGCAAAATAGCTATGTTTACTTGAAGTAATAGAACTATCAGGTAATAGATCTACAAATATATCTCACACCTCTTACAAGTTCATGTGTATTACAATAAACACTTTTAAGAGTACATTCAACTTGCATGAAAATCATCCCCTTGTTAAGGTACAGATGATGGAAGGGAAAGTGTTAGAGAGGGAATCGAACGTGTAAGAAGATTTACTCAGTCGGGCAAGAGTCAAATCGTATATTGTTTTCCTTTTTCGTCAAGTAATTTGACAGATGATGTAGGATTCTCTGCCGCGTCAACAGCGAAGGTCAATTAGCAGTTGTGGTGACTTGAGAGTTGGTTATGTCTCGATGTGTTCCGTAAATACGGGAAATCATTGTTAATTTTTTTTTTTAAAGTCTGCTGAATTACTCTGACGGTGAGAGAGAGAGAGAGAGAGAGAGAGAGAGAGAGAGAGAGAGAGAGAGTGCAAGATGCATATACAATTCTTCTTTTCGTGCTGGTGAGGCTTCCTTCTCCAGCACACACCCAGATAGGCTTTTCAGGCCGTCGGTGAGAATCGTGCCATTCCACTCTACCCCGGAGGGTTCCTTCCCTCTATCTCCTTGGCTCCTTTTCAAGGGCTCTCCTGTAAGGGGGGGTCCTGTGGCTCAGGCGGCAGGGGCTGTTAGCATTGGTCTGGCTCACGGTGGATGAGGTAACCAAGTTCCCTCGTCCACCACCAGAGGGACGTCCCAGCTAAGAACATTCTTCGTGTTCTATCATCACACATAAAAGGTTCTACGTAATAGATCTACATACAAACACGAGAGAATATTCAGTACTTTTTACCATTACTTATATTCCAGAACGTTGCTCATCACAGGTACAACCGTATTAGTGAGGTCAGCTAATCAACACTTGACCCTCAGCCTTACACCCTTTTCCTTCGTCTCCCACTGGTAGGTCAGGATCCAGAAGGCATGGCTATATCAGCGCCATCACAACTGCTGCTGGAAGTGAGTGATAGATGGGTCAGTTAAAACACAACATTTGGGTTGTATCCTCAAAAGTATGGCATTAAGAACTTGACATGTTTTATTCTGGACGCTGTAGGAGTCGGAGATAATTTTTCGTTTCCCTTCTGACACCAGTATTCTCGTCTCCCATTCTCACGGCCTCGGTTCTCTGTGATCCTTCCCACGCTCTTGTTTACTCCTCTCCCTTCATCCTTCGCTCTGATTATCTCTCTTCCCATCCTACTCTCTCTCTCTCTCTCTCTCTCTCTCTCTCTCTCTCTCTCTCTCTCTCTCTCTCTCTCTCTCTCTCTCTCTCCCTCCTCGTCCAACGCCCCTGTTGCCTTTTTTCTCTCTCACTTCTCATCCTACGTCTTTGCTAACTTTTCTTCCCATTCTACACTCTTGTTCCTATTTCTCCTTATCCTACGTTCTAGCTTTCTTTTTCTCCCGATCACCTGCTCTCCGTCCTCTTCATCTTACAACCCACTTTCTCTTCTCCCCATCCTACACCCATGTTCTCTCTGCTGAAATTTCTATGCCCTACTTCTATGTTCTCTGTTCCATAACCTTGTCTCTTTTTCCTCCCACTCTTGAACATTTTATCCTCCCTCCTTTCCCATCACACATCCCTCCCTCCAGTCTCCTCCCATCCCACGTTCAACATCCTCTGTTCTGACTCTTACTCCTCTCCCACACCCAGGTCCTGTGATTTCCCCTTGTCCTTCTTTCCACGCCTTTGCTCGCTCTCCACCCTCCTCTTCCTCCTACTCTTCCTCTTCTTCCTCTTTCTTCTCCCCTGTCCTCTCTTATCTCCTCTTCTCTCCCGGCATTCACCACAAGTTAAACCGTCCTTGGCTGATAAGGAAAAGCCACGATCAAAGACATTCCCGAAGCCCCCCCGCAAAAATTTTTGGTAAGAGATTATCAACATCAAGGCTGACGAGGGGAATGAGGCTCGCTAATGAGCAAATGATTTTAAAGAATCTAATGTAATTCGCGGAGTAAGAATTCAGGACGAGTTCAGAACCTTATTATTTGACTCGGATTTCTTTTTTTTCTTTTGCTGGTGACCTGTTGACGGAACGTATTCATTGAGAGTTGAAAGAGGTTGGGGGAAAGCGAAAGTTTCAGTGACAAGTCTTCATCGAGAAGAAAGATGAGATGAGGGAAACGATCAGAAAAAGATTCCGTGAAAGCAGAAATTATCAGAGTTATACTGTCAACATAGATGCACTCATTGTCACTGTGTGTGTGTGTGTGAGAGAGAGAGAGAGAGAGAGAGAGAGAGAGAGAGAGAGAGAGAGAGAGAGAGAGAGAGAGAGAGAGAGATGTAGTAATCGAGGAAATATTATATGCCAGTAGAAAGATGTCTGTTTCTGTTGTTGCCGGAGAGATGGATGATATCGTCCGAGTTCAGCGTCAGCAATGAGTGAACTGAGTTTTCAGGGTAGGTATAACAGCAGTAAATGCAGCTGCAGCAACCTGGATAACGTGTTGACACTAGACTATGACAGCAGCAGCTGCAAGAGGACCAGCTGCACCAGCAGTTGTAAGATGACATGCGACTCTTAAGTATAACAACAGCGCCTGCTGAAGTACCTAGGCTGAACCAGCGGTTGTAGAATAACATGATTCTTTCAGTTTCACGACAGCAGCCAACAGGTGTAATGTAACATACAAAGGAATTCAGACAGCCACAGACCACTTAGGTCCTTTCTGGGCTGGTTGAGATAATGGAAGATATCAGAAGCTTGCAAATCAATGTGGCAATAGTTAGAAGGCATAAAGGTAACTCAAAGATAAAATTTACAAATTGTCAGTTTGACTAATTAGGCGTAACTAATGCAAGTCGTGGGATTGAAAGGAAATATCTATTAAGTCTATTCTGAAGCGTATCTATAGTATTGCTTTCAACCACCGTTGGCAAATGATTCTATATATCAACAATCTGTTGAAGTAAAAGAACTTTGCTTCTTTCGAGGTACGTTTAACGTTCGCCCACGAGTTTGTATCTAATACTACGAGTGAAATCATACGAATCAAGTCTGGTGTAGCTTGTTAGCTCAAGATTAGATAAGTCTTTTTCAAGGTTTTCAGTACTTGTATTCGATCACCTCTTCACCTTCTGTTTCCAAAGCTAGATCGATTTAAGTCGTCGAGGATTTCTTCAACCCAAGAATCATCTTGGTAGCTCGGTGCTACACTGTCGCCATTCTGTTTGTATTTTTCTACTTTGGTTGAATACAGTATTCAAGATGATATCCCTAGACTTAAATTTAAGGCCCTATCCATGAATCATATATATATATATATATATATATATATATATATATATATATATATATATATATATTATCCCTGGGGATAGGGGAGAAAGAATACTTCCCACGTATTCCCTGCGTGTAGTAGAAGGCGACTGAAAGGGGAGGGAGCGAGTGGCTGGAAATCCTCCCCTCTCGTTTTTAATTTTCCAAAAGAAGGAACAGAGAACAAGTGAGGGTATTCCCTCAAAGGCTCAGTCCTCTGTTCTTAATGTACCTCGCTAATGCGGGAAATGGCGAATAGTATATATATATGTGTATCTTTCCTTTCACTGTTTCTGTGCACTGCTTACTTGCTTTTCCCTTCATTTGCCTGTTACGGTTCATAGAATTTATACCGTAGCTTGTCTTTTCGTTTTCACTGCTGATATGTAAGTCTTTGCACTTACGGATATCAAAATTCATTAGTCACGTATGAACTAGTCCATTAATTTGTCAGTTTGAAGCTGTAGATGTTAAAGTCCATTTGTGGCTTTATTTCCTAGCTTAGTATCATCAGCGAATTTTGATATCTTAGTTCAACCCGTTGTCATTACCGTTAATGTAATAAGAGAACGGGTCATAATGACTGATCCCTGTGGCACGCCACTTGTTACGTCTAACCATTCTGAGGCTCAGCCATTATTCACAATTCTCTCTTTACGTCCAGTCAACCAGTTTGCTGTCCACCGAAGTATGATCCCATCAATGCCATGTGGCTTAATTTTTTCTTCAGTAATCTTATCAAATCCTTTTTGAAAATCCAAATGGAAGACCTCAGCTTCTTTACTTACATCGTGCATGTTCATTATATCAGACAGGAAAATCGAGCAGATTCGTCATATAGGACCGATTTCGTTGAAGACCATGTTGAGAATCGGTGGTCCTGTAAATGAATTACAATTCTGTCTCGAACGATAGTGTTTTCCAACCACAGATGTAACAAGCATTGTCTTGCTCCATTTTTGAATATCGGTGTTGCTTACATTGGTAAAGTTCCATAGTGCTAGTCATTCTTACAATATTATAAAAAAAGGTATCAGAACCTTTGGAACTACGCCTATGTAACTCAACAACATTAACAATGATCTCATAATTACGCCTCTTCTTGCTATTGCTGTCTAGATACCGTCTCGGTTACATTATGGAAGATTCAACGATATGAAGCAATTATATGATGAAAGAAGTGTATGAAGATAATCTTATCATTCAGATATTCCATTGGCATTCAAGTCTGTAAAATGACAATTCATTTGGTTCACTGGGAATCATCACATCAACGTTAAGGTGATACGAAATGAATTATCTGTTATCCTTATCGACCTTGTAAGGTAGATGAGAATCTGGAGCATAATAAAGGACAAGAAATGGGTACAGTAGAGATCTAAACCAACAGGTATAGAGGAAAAGACAAGACAGCCTGAACTTTCAAGCTGCCATCCACAAGACTATTTGGAAAAGAAAAGAAAAAAAAAAGGAGTAAGAGCGAGAGAAAAGAATAAGATAAAGCAAGAAACCGAAAACCAGATTCCCAAGGTGAATCTTGGGTGACCTAGTCTTCCTGGCTGGTTTCCAGTGCTGGATATGCCGTTAGCGCCCATTCTTGCTGCAGTATAGCAACTCTGGCTGTCGACGAGCTACTTCGCCGAGGTCTCGGACGAGATCTTACATACCACCAGGGCCCATCTGGTGAAGCCTGACGAGGTCATTCGAGCACTTGTTCCCTAACTAGGGTACAGGACTGGTCCTCACGCCCGCCTCCCTGGCCACCACTACACAGGGACTTAATTAAGATGTCGACGGGTGGCGTCCTCGTTAGTATGGTAAAGGAATTACAACTTGGATCCTCTTGACAACAGTGAGTCCCTTTGGTGCGCCTGATGCCTGATAGGAGGATACTAGACTTACTTTAAGAAAATCTATCCTGATGTTTGTGTACGTATATTTGGATTCAGTCTCACAAAGGTTCGAAATGCACGCCAGACTTTCAAAAAGGATTATAACTCTTTTAAGTTTTTTACCCTCCTCTGCGCTGAGAATCGTTTAGAATTTTCCATCAGCCTTAAGAACGAGTCCTTTAAAAGCAGCTAGTAAAGGATTCTAGAATTCCATGGAAGAGAAGGTATCAACTCGTTGTTTACACAGTTTTGTAATGATAGATCATAGATTGATGTTAACATTAAGTTTGAGACCATGAGAGTCGGCAGTTAGGATATATACGAGATCTAGTGTATGTAAGAGGATATTGAAATGTAATAAAAGATTATTTGACAATTTTTTTTTTCATTTCGAACTAGAATATTACATTAATGTGATATTCAGTAGACAGTGTTTGCACAGCCCGTCCTTTACCATTTCCACGGTGATGATAGCTTATATATATTTTTTTAGATTTCTACGTTGACCTCTTTTTCTCAGGGTGTTTCTGACGCTGATGTTCTTTCCTAGTTTGTCTCAGGCTTGGATCTTCCCCCAGTGTGACTCTGATGTGGATTTTCCCCAGGGTGATTCTGATGTACATCTCCTCAGGGGTGATTCTGTACATCTTCCTCAGTCTTGACTCTGATGACGACCTTCCCCCCAAAAAGGGTGACCGATATTGATCATCTTGAGGATGGCTGGAGTTCATATCACCTCACCAGGGGGTAGCTCTTATGCTGGTTTACTAGGGTAACTTTAGCTTTAAATCCTCTTCCTAAAATCTGAGTGTCTTGAGGCACCATTTCTTCAAAAGGCAAACATTTTGACGTCAGTTATCTTTCCCAGCCTATCTGTCGTACTAGAGAGATGTTGGCGTTCGTGTCAGAGGTGGCTTTCTGGCAGACTTTCTCCTGTAGGTGACAATGACAGTGCCTTTCGTCCTCATGGTGACAGTGGCATGAAGTTCATTCACGACTGGGCAAGATCGGCGTTGACATACAAGATGTACTTTACCAGGATTATATGGACATGAACCAGATGCCTTTTATTCATGTGGTCATGACGTTACCTTCCTCGCGATGATGCTCTTAGCTTCCTACAGGAGTGAGACATTTGGCACAAGAGTCACATAGCTATGGGTGAACGTCTGTATGAATGCTCCCTCATTTAGTGAGGTGCTGCCTCCGAGCTCCTTGTAAGTACCGGAGGTCAATACGGTTTGCATCTTCGGTAGTACTTCCGCTAGACGGAATCGAGAGATAAGTGAAGAGGAGGAAAGTCTTAGCACCAGAACGAGAGAATGTGAAGGTAAGGCGGGGAGCGATGTAGCGCGGACGTGCTTCGAAGCTTGAGATGGATTCGACCAGGAAAAGCAGTTCAGAGACGAGGAAGATTAAGGCAGAGACGATGACATTAGAAGACAGTGACAGTTTCCACCACAGTTTAGATGGATAGGAAACCCAGGGACGATGGAGAGAGGCGGGGACAGTGTATGTAATATGTCTGGCTCCATCCTGACTGTGGAAACTTGAGTGAGGTCTCTGTACAAACAGGTCTGCGATAGGAATAAGAATAGGAGCGGGTTTATATCGTTCTGGAGCTAGACAAGAGGATGTGAGAGACACGATAATGCCATAATCCAATTAGTCGAGAAACTTGCTTTAGTCGAGGAACTTACTGGCGTCGAGGATATATATATTAGATTTAGTTACAACTGCTAAATGAGAGAATCTCGTTAACGAAGGAGAAAAGTTTGGTACGAGTGATGACCGACTTAGTGTTTCTGGGGTCACTTTCAACAGCGCATGTGTAGTGTTTATCAACATGACAATCGCGGTAAAAAGAACCCGATTCTAAACTTTAGATTTTACTGATCTTCGTATTGCTATTGGCTAGGAAAACCGGGATGATATGGCCGATGAACACGGCATGAAAGTAGCTTGGGAAAGCTTCAGTAAAACTTTCAAAACAGTAGAGGGAACATGTTTACCAACGCGTTGTAGACGGTCTATTTCTGAACCGCAGCCATGGTGGTGGAACGTTGAAATGAAGAAATGCCTGTTGTCTAAGAGTGTAGTCATAAGAAAATCGGAGGCCAGTAATCAACTTGATAAAGAAAGCGATATAAATTTGCGTAGAAAAACTATGAGACATATGCGACAAAATAGATGTCAAGATGAAGCTTATATTGCCGAAAATAGCAGAAGAAACACTAAGAAGTGTTATAATTAACTTAGTAATAAGATGTTCATTACCCAGTCACTTGGTCCAGGTTCTTAGTTCATCTTCATCTTTACCAAGATCTTAATTCTGAGGCAGTAACTGACGTGTTATCTTTATTAGAATTGTGCCCTATGACGTAATCTGCAAAGATCAGGAAGAGTTCTGTCTTGTATCTGCTCGCTGTTTATTGATATATAATCATCTTTTCTTTCATGTCCGCCGCTTCTCGCGTCATCTAGGTAGCGCTTTGAACAGACGAGGTAAGGCTGCATTCGCTCCTATCTATTATCAAGCTGTTAGGTGCAATGCTCTGAAACCACACCCACCTATCCGCATCCAGGCTCCGCAGACCTTTTCATGATGGTTTCTTCCGTCCGCTTCACATGCCATGGTTCAGTCCATTGACAGCACCTCGACCCTCGAGAGGGTGTACTGAAATGGTTTGACATAGGGAGAATATAAGTGAGAAGAAGCTGTTAAAGATGGTATATGTATCCGAGGTAGAGGGGCAGAGAAAGGGGAGAAGGACTTGGTAGATAGAGGGATGGGGAAAAAAACAGTTTGACTGATCGGCGCCTGGACATGCAGGAGGGTAAATGACCTGCGCGGGACACTGTGAACTGGAACGATGTAAGAACCGTAATGAATCCAAAAACATTTACATACAAATTGTTCATCTGATAATGGAGGCTTTTCAATGAGGCGTGCGACAAGTTCTGTGAATGGGATCTTCGTATCTATTATAGATACGGGGCCTTGAATGATACCATAACATTCATGTACTTCTATGCATATGGGGGGAACTATTTCTTTAATGTTGGAATAGTAAGTTACGAAAGATATTTGCACGTTCAGATCCAGTCAACCCATGTGTCCTTCCCCTTTCATAGAATAAGTGGTCTTGGCTGAAAATCTGAGGGAACTTAAACTTGTTCTTAGGGAAGCGAAAGACGTGGGCTTATCTGGTGAGGTCGTAAAAATCACACTTGCGTGAAAGGTTTCGTGTGTCTGCTATTCACTGCCTGCCCCACCCAGAGTCCAGAGCCATCCAGCCCAACGCCGAAACTCGCAAATCCGCAAGAAAAGACTGCCATGGAATGTCTCAGTAGGCGAAAAAAATATAACTCTGCAAAGATTAATGGACGGAAAGAATGGTTTAGGTGTGAGAGGAGGACTGCCGTCCTGTAGATTTTTCTTTTTATGTTCTAATTTATGGTCGACAAAGATGGGTCTTCCACCGGACTTTTTCTTACTATTAAACTTTTGTGAGATGATATTCCTCGTTCATTCCCTCCTGCTCACATCTCCAAGAAAATCTCATCCTACATGTTATATATATATATATATATATATATATATATATATATATATATATATATATATATATATATCATCCCTGGGGATAGGGGAGAAAGAATTCTTCCCACGTATTCCCTGCGTGTCGTAGAAGGCGAATCAAGGCATGTGAAGCGTCTGGGGGTAAACCATGGAAAGCTGTGTAGGTATGTATATTTGCGTGTGTGGACGTATGTATATACATGTGTATGTGGGGGGGGTTGGGCCATTTCTTTCGTCTGTTTTCCTTGCGCTACCTCGCAAACGCGGGAGACAGCGACAAAGTATAATATAATAAATAAATAAATAAATATATATATATATATATATATATATATATATATATATATATATATATATATATATATATATATATATATATATATATTCTGTGCACTTTGTCCTGCTTGTTCAACAAACACTACACCTTTCATGCTGATCCTTTTGCTGTCATCTCTGCAAAGGTTCTACCCACTCTCACGCTTCCCACATCATTCTGCTTCCTATTCATACTTGTTCGGCTGCTGCACTTTTATAACACAGTGTCTGTCCCCTGTACACTGATCTCTGTATACATTTCCATGTATCCTCTTCCCGTATCCTCCTCCTCCTCTTCGGCTCACTCAACGCTGATCATCTCACATTATCTGAACACTTCACACTGAATATTGGTCTCTATTTCTCCTTCCTGCACACTTCAACGTGCATCTTCACCCTGCCTCTTCACCCCTACTGTTTACTTGATATATATTGAGTCGCTTACTGCCCTCAGTTCACTGCGTACCAAGTCCCGTGAATATTGTTCCCCTTGGTTATCCAATGTTCTTGTTGTGCCACGATCTGTGCGTCTTTCTCCTACATTTTCATTCCTTGTTCCTTGTGCAATATTCCCTGCACTGCCATCCCTGGATATCATTTTCCTACCTATTACTCTAATGACAGTATTCACTGCTTCCCTGCTTAACACTAGCTACACGACCTTCTTTTCATACCGTGTACCATCCCCATCTCTACTTATCGCTCCCTGTATACTGTTCCCTGCATGTATCACGGCACTAGGCCCCTCACTAACCGCACTCTGTACTCTGCAAACCGGCTCATGGTCTGTCATAGAGACACTGGTCTCTGAAGTCTGTGTACTGCGTTTCTTCCCTTTTTACTGCTTCGCGCACTCTGCTCCCCTCGCTGTCGTCCTTTCACTCTGCTCCCTGGTTTATTGCTGCTCCCTAACATCTATCGTTCTCTCTACACTCCTCACGCCGCTACCATCAACCCGTTACCTGCACTCTCTCTCTCCTCCCTTGATCTTAATTTCACTCGATGAGGATTGAATTATAGTCCAGTTGAATTACGTCGAGGATAACTGTCCCCATAACATAAGAGACGTTTCAAAATATTGGCGATCTTTGTTGAGGATGGATGGATACACAAGAGGGATTCTCATTTTCCATCCTTGAATGGAAAAAGAAGATAGAATTTGTGTTGCGTCCACCTAAGACATTTTTTTTCATATATCGGACCACTCACGATCTCCAGATGGTGGTGACATGGCCATACACCTAGAAGGCGCTTGGCAAACCCCCTCGCCTCGCTGTCCGTGGAAAAATAGCTACCAGAAACACTTGCAAGAGTTGGTGTGTTTATCCTTAATTCTTCGTGACGGAGGAAGTTATGTGATGGAAGTCTTTGTTGTTTGGCTTTGCATTACCCAGGTATAGATATAATGTATCCCGAATTCTCATGGAAAACTAGGAGATATTAAACATGGTTTTATTTTGATAAATGGAATACTTATACCGCTAACCTATTTAAGGTCGCATCATAAAATACATCAATAAAGTTCGTTCATTATTTCAAAGACGAAAGGCTACAGTTACAAGAGAATTACGACAAGAAAACGAAAGCTCAAAATGTTCGTCTTTTCAAGTACTTTGTTTGGCTTCTGTTTCGCAAACTGCTTTAGAAAGCATCATGTGATTACCACATTACCGTTCACACAGTAAACGATCAATACTGCAACCTCTTCATGTTTTATGTGTAAATGCAATACTTCACATCTTTACTGCAGTTACCTTTAAAATGTCAAATATTCTAAGTGTAATTATGAACATTCTTGGTCAAAGAGGAGATTGAGAAAATGAGAAGGAGAGGACGAACATGAGAAAGCCAGTGCAAAGAAAAAGAAGAGAATGTTGAGGAGAAAGGAGGAGGGAAACTAGTTAAGAGAATATAGATAAGGGAGATAGAATAAGATGAGAATGGCCACATATCCAAGACATGAGAATAGTGTCACTGGTGGCTCCACATATTGTATTATGGCAAGTGACAGGAATAGTGCCACTGGTGGATCCACATATTGCATTATGGCAAGTGACAGGAATAGTGCCACTGGTGGATCCACATATTGTATTATGGCAAGTGACAGGAATAGTGCCACTGATGGCTCCACATATTGTATTATGGCAAGTGACAAGAATAGTGCCACTGGTGGCTCCACATATTGCATTATGACAAGTGACAGCAATAGTGCCACTGGTGGCTCCACGTATTCCCAAATTGTTCGACACTCAAGAAGTTAAAAGTAATCTATGGCGTTACCTTATCTTTCCAGAGCCGGACTAGAAGCGTTCATTGTGAAGGTATTTATCTCACGAGCCCAGTAGTGGTGGTACGTGTGGTGGCGTAACGAGAGAGAGAGAGAGAGAGAGAGAGAGAGAGAGAGAGAGAGAGAGAGAGAGAGAGAGAGAGAGAGAGAGAGAGAGAGAGCATGCGACCCCTTTAGCTCAGAGCTAACAAACACCAGCTGAAAATATACGACTTATCTGTTGCTCAGCTTGGATTACACTGGCACTCGTACGGAAACCTTAAAGAACTTAAGCTTCTTACTTACCTGTGAATAATATCAAGCATTTGTCCATTTGTCTGTAAGATTTTACTTCAAACATTTCCCGGTCGAGATGTAGTACCGAGCGGCCTTTATCTTAAGTGTAGGTACTTCATAACTGAGAGGCCATGTTTATATAGCGAGATATTTAGGTAACTGCTCACATCCTAGAGTATCATTTTTGTCCAGTTTGGTCACTGAGCTTAGAATAGGACAAAGAACTAAAGGAGAAGGTCCAGAGGAAGACGAGAATAATGGTACAAGAATCAAGAGAGCTTAGTTACAATGAGAGGTTAGCTTTATCTACCGTGGGCGAGAGAAGAGTTAGGGGTTACTTGACCCCAAACCTATGAGGCTTTAGCCTAGTTTGACGTCATTTTTTTTAAAAGATCTTCGAAAGATACAAAGATGGGACAGCCTAACACTATAAGATGAAACTGAGCAAGAAACTTGTTAGAAAAGATTGGAAGAACTTTTGTCGTAAAGAAGTTGTGGATTAGTGGAAAGAGCTTAAGCAGTGAGGCTCTGAATGCTGACCGAATACAAAATGTTTAAGTGACGGAAGAGAGAGTTGGAGCGATAGAGATGTGGCCTCCTAAGTGTAAAACTCCTTTGCCAATTAAATGATGCTAGAAACAGACCGAGACTGTCTGTATCATTTCTGCAAGATTTTTGCATTACGAAAAATGAGTAAGATTACGTAGATTTAAATGAGGGAAAGCTAATGTAAAGTAAGTATGTATCATTAAGAGAAAAGAGTTCAGATATATTTTAGGTCTTTTTTTTTCTTTTTTTTGCTTTAAGAGGTAGATAAATTTCAGTGGAAAATATCGCTCTTCGGGGTAATCTGAGAGAGAGAGAGAGAGAGAGAGAGAGAGAGAGAGAGAGTCTGGAAAATCTTCATGAATAAATGAAAAGGTAAGCGTTGTAGTGAACGCCCTGGGTAGGATTGTCATTCTAAGCGTTGTAGTGAACGCCCTGGGTAGGTTGTCATTCTAAGCGTTGTAGTGAACGCCCTGGGTAAGGTTGTCATTCTAAGCGTTGTAGTGAACGCCCTGGATAGGTTGTCATTCTAAGCGTTGTAGTGAACGCCCTGGGTAGGTTGTCATTCTAAGCGTTGTAGTGAACGCCCTGGGTAAGGTCGTCATTCTAAGCGTTGTAGTGAACACCCTGGGTAGGTTGTCATTCTAAACGTTGTAGTGAACGCCCTGGGTAAGGTCGTCATTCTAAGCGTTGTAGTGAACGCCCTGGATAGGTTGTCATTCTAAGCGTTGTAGTGAACGCCCTGGGTAGGTTGTCATTCTAAGCGTTGTAGTGAACGCCCTGGGTAAGGTCGTCATTCTAAGCGTTGTAGTGAACGCCCTGGGTAGGTTGTCATTCTAAGCGTTGTAGTGAACGCCCTGGGTAGGTTGTCATTCTAAGCGTTGTAGTGAACGCCCTGGGTAAGGTCGTCATTCTAAGCGTTGTAGTGAACGCTCTGGGTAGGTTGTCATTCTAAGCGTTGTAGTGAACGCCCTGGGTAAGGTTGTCATTCTAAGCGTTGTAGTGAACGCCCTGGGTAAGGTCGTCATTCTAAGCGTTGAAGTGAACGCCCTGGGTAGGTTGTCATTCTAAGCGTTGTAGTGAACGCCCTGGGTAAGGTTGTCATTCTAAGCGTTGTAGTGAACGCTCTGGGTAAGGTTGTCATTCTAAGCGTTGTAGTGAACGCTCTGGGTAGGTTGTCATTCTAAGCGTTGAAGTGAACGCCCTGGGTAGGTTGTCATTCTAAGCGTTGAAGTGAACGCCCTGGGTAGGATGTCATTCTATGTGTTGAAGTGAACGCCCTGGGTAGGTTGTCATTCTAAGCGTTGAAGTGAACGCCCTGGGTAGGTTGTCATTCTAAGCGTTGAAGTGAACGCCCTGGGTAGGATGTCATTCTAAGCGTTGAAGTGAACGCCCTGGGTAGGATGTCATTCTAAGCGTTGTAGTGAACGCCCTGGGTAAGGTTGTCATTCTAAGCGTTGAAGTGAACGCCCTGGGTAGGTTGTCATTCTAAGCGTTGAAGTGAACGCCCTGGGTAGGCCGTCATTCTAAGCGTTGTAGTGAACGCCCTGGGTAAGGTTGTCATTCTAAGCGTTGTAGTGAACGCCCTGGGTAAGGTCGTCATTCTAAGCGTTGTAGTGAACGCTCTGGGTAAGGTTGTCATTCTAAGCGTTGTAGTGAACGCCCTGGGTAGGCCGTCATTCTAAGCGTTGTAGTGAACGCCCTGGGTAAGGTCGTCATTCTAAGCGTTGTAGTGAACGCCCTGGGTAGGCCGTCATTCTAAGCGTTGTAGTGAACGCCCTGGGTAAGGTTGTCATTCTAAGCGTTGTAGTGAACGCCCTGGGTAGGTTGTCATTCTAAGCGTTGAAGTGAACGCCCTGGGTAGGATGTCATTCTAAGCGTTGTAGTGAACGCCCTGGGTAAGGTCGTCATTCTAAGCGTTGTAGTGAACGCTCTGGGTAAGGTTGTCATTCTAAGCGTTGTAGTGAACGCCCTGGGTAGGTTGTCATTCTAATCGTTGTAGTGAACCAGTTGCCACAAGAATCTGAGGTCATTGTGATGTGGCTGAGGACTGCGCGATAATCGAACGACCAATCGAAACAACCAATCAAAACATTTTCGTAAGATGTGATGTCAAAAAAAGATACCTACATCTATCACTCCTCTCTACCCGAAGGAATAGTGGTCTTCCGTTGCTTGCGGAAGGCCTGGAGGTTTTCGAGCATATAGATTGCCTTTGACCATCAGTCTGGCTCGATGAAAGGCAGGTGATGCCATTAAGTGGACTCTTGAGAAGCAGTGTGACACCAAGAAATATTAATGTGAGGTGTAGGAGTTCCCGACAGTCGTCCCCAAGGTGTAATATATCAAGCTGATCCTCGGTGAATAGAATCACATCATTATTGATGACTTCGAAAGCTTTTGGCAGTCGCCTCATCTTTTTACGCGTAGCTGTGTTCTTGTGATCGATGTTTTTTTTTTCTTTTGTACACGAGTGTGAACTGCTGAGAGAGAGAGAGAGAGAGAGAGAGAGAGAGAGAGAGAGAGAGAGAGAGAGAGAGAGAGAGAGAGGGGGGGGGGAAGGAGAGAGAGAGAGAGAGAGAGAGAGAGAGAGAGAGAGAGAGAGAGAGAGAGAGAGAGGAGCATGTTTGGGCCAGTGTAAAGCCCCCATGAAGTTGACAAACACTACTTCAGATTCAGTCGCTGAAGTATTGTGACGTTCAAGGAGGCAAAGGAGATTCTTCTTTAAGCATTTATCCCATCAGAATACAGACTGTTATCTCGAGGAACTGTTGTGAATGCAGCGGTATCAAGTTATGTGTCGTTGATATGATCTAAGAATCCCCCACACTCAATTTCACCACTGCAGACTAGCACAGCCCATCCAGTTCGCGATGGAAGCTTCGGGACATAAATAAATTGATGGAGACTCACTCTAGAAATGGTGGAATGACTCAATCAACATTACTTTTGCCACAAGGGTGAGTGGGAGAGAATCTTGCTGTCCCAAAGGAGAACTTGATAAGAGATGAGAACCACTTTCTCAGGTGGTTAGCATAATTTCTTCCTGTATTTCTTTCTGTGTCTTCGTATGAAGAGAATTATTGACGCAGAAGTAGGTGGACCTTACTGCTTAAACTAATAACCAGGTCGAGATTAGGCATACTGTGGTTTGATCAGTAGTTTTTGGTAGAATCTAAAGATGAAGCTAAGCCTTTACTCTACTCTTATTTGACAAAATATTTCGCTTCAGGTCAACGACTTGGATCATTTGCGCCTTCTTAATCATACTGAATTTTGGCACAAACTGTTTGCGTTATATGTATGCCTTTTAACCTTTACCACACTAAATATGTGAGTATCTGATGTCTTCCACGATCGCAAAAAGCTTCGAAGGGACCCAAATTTCTGTTTGTAATTGTATTCCTTTGTATTCATTTGTTTTCCATGTGTTCCTGTATTCCTTACCCATCTTGATCTACATTAATGCATCTACATATATGTACACTTACCTTATACAGTTACTTTTTCGATAAAGTTTATTGTTTCGGGAGCTCGTTGTGCAAGCTTGTATCATCTTTATTATCTCGTACTTGGTCAGTGATATGCCACAGAAAAAAGTACATTGCACATATCTGCCTTTGTCGATTTGTGGGGTTTTCACATCCTGTACGCGCGTATGTCTTTTTTTTTTTCCCCAGGGTTCGTTACTGACGCATGATTTACTTTTTAATACAAATCCTCAAAGTACTGAGCCCTATACTCCCTTGTCCTGTGTGTAGGAACAATGCTCATTGTCTTAAATCCTCGAGGTATCGTATTTTTTTTCCCATCATGCTTCGGGCATTTCAAAGTGGCATCATTTCTTGATGTTCCAAGTTATGTAGTGCATTTCCTTGACACTTCTGCTCACACCTTGTTTTTTTTCCAGTTTTCAAACCTTTTTTTTTTTTCCTTTGTCGCGTCTCCACGTCTTCATTTGCATGTTAATTGCGTGCGTAGGTTCTCTTCTGCTTTTGTGGAAGAAGGTTCATTGAAGAGGGATATTTCCATCGTAGTTTCTTCATATTTCCCTCTGTCACTGAAGGTGCGCATCGTGGGTTCACGCCACCCACATTCCTTCGGGCGAAGTTCCTACTACAACTTTCATCGTTCCAGCATATGACCCGCGGGGTTCTTTGACTTTGGGGCTCCTTCCGCCTACCCCAATATACCTTGACCTCCGGACGGAGGGTTTCCTTGTAAGTTTTTGACACTTCTTGGGGTAAATCTTGTGCCAATCTCGTCACTGGTTATTCTTGGACAAACCTATGGTGGTTCTGATCTTCTCGGCTCCCGTACTTGTAAGAGGAGGAGGAGGAGGAGGAGAAAGGTTTTCGCTGTGCTGATATGGTATGCTGGGCTTTTCAGCGAGTAACGTGTGCCCCAGTGCCTCGGTTATGGCACCGATTTGTGCACCGAAGCAGGAGGCAGGGTTCAGTAGCTCATGTTTCAATAGTGCCAGTGGTTAGGGTTTCTTCCCTCCGTTCCCTTGTCCATACCAAGGCAGGGTATGTGTAGAAACGGTCGAGTTAATGTTCTTACAGTCTGACATACGGGTGTTCGCATGTACACTTCGACTGGAAGTGCTCGGAGTTTGAACTCCACATATGGCCTGGAAACACTTGCTGTGTTCATGACTGATTCTCCAACTGCTTCCGTAATTCCTAGGAGTGAGACCTCGCTTACCAGTCCCCTAGCTTCTTCTTCAGGCACTCCCTCACCAGCAGAGCAGGTCACAATAAGAATGTCTGTACTGTGTAAGTCTGGCCCAATAGTGAGCAAGGTACGGGAAGGATCACACCCTCAGGCGAACCATACATAAAACTTTATTCAACCTTGCTTTTATTCTCCCCTTCTGTTCCCAAGCCTCCAAGCCTCCCTTTCCCCTCACCTTTGCTTATGGTTGGGGTTGTGGGGAGGCGCAAACCTCGCATGGAAATATTTATGAAATACTCATGGTGTGAAAATATATATTAAGAATTTTCAGAACTCGTGTCTAAAAGCTTCCAAATTTTGCAGCAGTGTTGGGGGTTTGGGAAAGGCTATGGGAGGCTTTTGTTTACATGCAGGAAATTCCGGGAATTTTAAGGGTGATCGGGATATATCCTAATCATATATATATATATATATATATATATATATATATATATATATGATTTGATGACACGTGTCCGTGATGATGAATATGTGTGTGTATGTGTGTGTGTATTAGAGAGAGAGAGAGAGAGAGTACAAGTCTTACAGGAGTGTTGCAAAAATACATAACTAAACCGTTTGTACAAATATGTAATTCTGTTTTACCGTCAGAATCGTGCAATTACACGAATTTTACCAGCTGAGAGGGAGGAAAAATGCAGATTTTTATTTTATGAATTTAAAAAGGAAAAAAATAATAACGCTTCAACTTTCTGATAGGGGACGAAATCTTATATATCTCTGAGTACGCTGCCTGTGTGCATACCAACATACAGTGAACATACAGTGAACATGCGGTGAAAAGTGTGCTGGTGATGATGGTGTAGGACGACATACGATCGTGTCGCGTACTTTCGCTACGCGCCGTCTTCTGTTCTCTTGACAGTTCAACGCTGTCCACACTGAGCCATTGCCGTTACCTCACACTGAACCAGTAACAAGATAATTCTCATAGATTCATGGGATTGGAAGCCTTGATGAAGGGGGTTATATTAATTGTTCGCCAGGTGATCTCTTACACTTTAGTTTCTAATTCCTTCATAAAGTTTCCCCTTTTGGACTTCAAAGAAGGATGTGGAGCGGTAGTTCATCGTGGTCTCCTTGTACTATTCCTGGTTTTGGTATCATTGTTACTCTGGCTTCTTTTAAACCTTCGTGGGAACTGTAACACTGTAGAGATGTTGAGGTGGTACTGGCAGCTGGGTTGACTGCGGACCGACCGCCATAACCAGGATTCGAACTTAAGCGGGCTCAACCCTGGACGGCCAGTGGATGCGTCACGGTCGGAAACGCTAACCGCTACACCACAGAAGTGTTAACTTAATGTACTGATGCTTTATGTCAAATGCTCTAGTCACATGCAGAAGCCTTCCTGTGGCCAGGCCTTGAGTGTTAAGAGGAGAAAATAGATAAGGTGAGAAATAAATTGGCAGATGGTCGTAAAAGATGGAGAATAAGTGTATCTAGAATGTATATATTGAGACTGTATCATATGCAACCTCTCAGCTTGGTACGAGATGGTACCGTAACCCACCTGAGCACATTTTTGGACTAGGGCAGTAGAGGTTCCTTTGGTTAGGCTGAAGTCTGCAACTTTCTCCCCTCAACAAACGCTGTGGTTCTCAAGAAAACAAACTGCTCTGTCAAAGAAGCAATCATAAGGATATTCTTTTTGATGTTAGTTATGTGTTTTCTCAGGGCAGGAGGAGAGGCAGTCAGTCCCAGGGGATATAGGTGTCCTGGTGAAAATATCCCAAATAGTTTAGTTTCCACCATAGCAATTTTCACTCGACGTCTATAAGCTGGGAGATCTGAAATACGAATCTATAGAGTCGGTTAGAACTATAAGGAAGAGCAACATTACACACGATGGTCATCGGTTAAAGCCCTTAAGACACTCGCATCTCGAGGCAGGAGTCTACCAGATCCCTCCAAAATGAATTTTGTGGAGCGTAGAATTGGTGAAGCCGAGGATTCAACCCCACAAGAGGCCTAAAGAGCCGAGGGAAATCTTCAGCGAGCTGTTCGGATGACCGCAAAGAATTTGTGTTCTTGGGAAGAGGCATCTATGGACTATGGTGGTGGCTCTCTGTATTATGCAGTAGCCAGAGTCTGGTCAGACCTTTGAGGGAACCTTGTCTACATACGTCTCCAGGGATGATGCCGTCTCGGTTACCACTTCTGAGCCTTCGTCAGTTGACGACGTTTGCTCTGGCGAAGAAGATCTTGTTGATACCTTGTGAGGTGAAGCATCCAAATTTCCGATGGTCATAAGAATAAGCGCAAGGCTCCTTGATCATAGTCGGTTTATTACTTGCGTATAAAGACGCTTCGAGCGTCTTTATCATAGACAGAAGTCACCCTCGAGGCCACGTTTGAATGGGATAGAAACCACAGAAAGAAGGAGAGAGAGGCTTATAAAAGAGATCGAGTTAGGTGTAAATTTATGCAAGGAAAAGGTAGCTTAGTTTTAACGTGAGAGAAATTATTGTAAGACGAGGAATTATAACCATAGTGTGTGGGATGTTTCCGGGCCTTACTTCAACACCTGAATGTCATACTACAGTGTTGTATAGATATTAAGAAAATCCTAATGCTTGCCCGATTGGAAGTATACTGTGTACGAGTAGGGTGTCTTCAACACCCTTGTACTGCCAACCTGATTCGATTAAACCGGATTCGATTAAATGTTTTTACCCTCCCTCTAGTCGAGTGATGAGCCCCTGGCGATCTATACGTGGGCGAGGGTCAAGAGCTCACCCGAGGATTTGTTTACATAACTCAGGAGTGAGGTCGTTAATACTGGACGAGCGGGAGGAGATGAAGAGCAAATGTAGAGAGTGGATTTACTTTTTGATACTGGGAGCAGTAGAGCAATGATATATCATCGTATTTACATTGGTGTGGTGGATTATCATCTGTAGAACAGATGTAGAATAGATCATCCATGTATATGCACGGTGTAGATAATCTATAAACCAATTGTAAAAGGATAATTCTTTACCTGAGAAGCTCAGAAGTAAATCAAACGTGTATCTTTACAGAAAGTCATCTGTACACCTGTGGGTCGTAGGTCTTCCGTACACGTGTAGAATAAATGGCCTTAACACCTACACAATTGTGTGGAGGAAATCACCAGTAAACGCGTACGTGGTACATCATCTGTACACCTTTGTAGATTGGAAGATCCTATACAACCATACACCTGTGCACATCAGATGATCTGGGCGTCAGTGTGGGCAAGATAACCTGTACTCATGTGAGCATAAGTTGTTAGAGCGTATCAACACAACGGCAGTGTGGAATTCGATTGATGTACCAGTGAATTTTCGTCATGTATCCGTCTGTCAGGATCGTAAGTCCGTGTGTAGAGATCAGCTAATTTTCACGTCCGTAAAGAGATGATCAACCTGCACTAGCACATGTGATTATATGGATAAGACAGACAACAAGGAGGCTGTTGGATCTTACGTAGGATTGTCTGTTTGAACTTAAAGATAAGAGCATAACTTAAGATTAGAGCATAACTTAATGTAGATCACTTATCTTTACATCTGGAAAGAGTAGAGGAAGAGGCCACTTTCTGAGACAGATATATACGTGTTGTCTCCAACAGATCATATATATATATATATATATATATATATATATATATATATATATATATATATATATATATATATATATATAAATATATATATATAAATATATATATATAAATATATATATATATATATATATATATATATATATATATATATATATATATATATATATATATATATATATATATATATATGAACCCGATGACCATTGAGTGAATAGCAAAGATTGAACGGAGGTTAATCCTCTCTCTCTCTCTCTCTCTCTCTCTCTCTCTCTCTCTCTCTCTCTCTCTCTCCCTCCCTCTCTCCCTGATCGATCCTCAGTCTGTCTTTTCCCCTCCCAGTTCCCCTGTTGCCATTTTCAAGGACGTATAGATTTATTATTACATCGCCAGAAGATTTCAATAAACTATTCATGTAAGTAATGTGTTGTGATGCTCATGAGGACTAGGAGCAAGAAAGCTACAATGGATATTCGAAGTCCGGCTTTTATTATCAAGTTGTCCAAGGAAAAAAAAAAAAAAAGAAAAAAAAATGGTTCCTCCATCATCAATTATATTGTGTGCAGGATTGCCTGACCAACGCTACACCTTACAATATTACACCAAGGGTTAAACTGTGACGGGTTTACGATAAACCCAAGAGCTGACGGTGGTTTGTCAGACATTTCCGAAGCTGAAGTTTAATGCATTTCCTTATGAGGTGGTGTTGTGGACTGGAGACGAAAGTGCGAGTGTTTCTACTTGATGGGGAATGAGTATACAAGTGGGAGGGAGAGGGATCAGGTGTGTGTGTGTGTGTGTGTGTGTGTGTGTGTGTGTGTGTGTGAAGGGTTTCAAGGCCACGTCGATTGTCTTTCCTTTTGTTCACAGGTTCATCTGTAATTCTCGAGGTCTCTAATCCTTCTAATTGAATGGGTTGATCCCAAGAATGAGGAGGAAATACAGACAGGATTCTCTCCTCCTTTGTTGGCATGGGGGAAACGTCCCATCCTCTCTCATCTTGCAATTGATTCGGAGCCGCGAATCCTTTGGTGACCAAAAGATCGCAATCAGCGTAATGGGAACGCCAGCAAGCAGTAGAGTTTCCCTTACAGTAATGTTCATGAGAGGCAGGGGAGTAGGGAAGAGCGTGTGTGTGTATGTGTGTGTGTGTGTGTGTGTGTGTGTGTGTGTGTGTGTTAGTGGAAGTTAAACCTTCGATTTGGCGGATCTGATGATGTCTTGCCTTAAAACTACCGTGTTCAGTGAGAGACAGACAAACTAAGAATTCACTCGACTGGCACAGGAGATTTCATTTCTCTCTTTGTCTTTCATTTTCTTTTCTAATCATTATTCTACAAACGACAGGTAATTTATATAGTGCTTATTAGCCACACCCACACGCAAAACTCCCTAGAAAATTATGAAGGGGTTCTTTTCCTCGGTGTTAGACATCAAGGGATGAAATGTACGTTGGTCGAGGGAGTGAGTTTTGAGCAAGGTGTGTGTTTACCTGTGCCAGCCGCTGGACCACAGCTAAGAGAGAAGGGAACTACAGATTATCATTTGGTATTCCTCTGGTCATCGCGTCATACACTCGTGTAGATTTTGATCATAGTTTCATCTTTTCATGATTCCTCAAATTTACGAGGGAGATATCATAGATAAATTTTTTTTTCATGTTTTAGTTTATAGTTACGAGTATAAAACGCTGTTTTATGTTTCATTAAATTCACGAGTTTAAGATAATTTATTTTTTTTCATGTTTTAGTTTATACTTACGAGTACGAAACACTGTTTTATGTTTCATTAAATTCACGAGTTTGATATGATATACGTAGATTATTTATTGGTATATCTCTTTTCGTGTTCCGTTAGATTTATAAAGAGTATCATTGGCATTTCTTTGATTCGTTTCATTAGATTTAACTCAGCATCACAAGTCGCTCTGTCGAAAGTCCTCGGACAATCTTCTATCATTGGTCTTAGTTATCACACTTGTCTCTCACCTTATCCACACAGAATCGACTTTTATTAACCGTATAGTCCATTGTTCTCTTCCCGTCACTTCTCAGTCTCCCCAGTTGGTCCTCTTTGAGTAGGTATCTTACTAGGTATTCTTCTGGATTGTGTCAGTCTTGGGGCGTCTTCCCAGTTGGTCCTCTTTGAGTAAGTCTCTAACCAGATATTCTTCTGGATTGTGTCTATCTTGAGTCGTTCTTCTTATATGTTCGTACCATCACAGTTGAAATTCCCGTTTTCAGATATGACATGTTATATATATTCAGTCTCTCGTATACTAACGCATGTTACTATCTTTGACCGCGTATCACTTCCATACATAGAAGCAAAAGAGAGTCTGACCTAAAATAATTTTATATACATAGACAACTTACACACTTTTAGGAAAATATTTTCAGATCACAGTAAATATGGGTATATTGTAACGACATTTTGAGTGGATATCGTAATCCAGTAGATTGTTTCTGGCTCTGTGGTGAGTCTGCGGTTGTAATGTTATAAACGTTTTTGAAATATTCTGTTTTTTTATATCTGTTATCGATAATGATGTGCTCTGTTCCTATTTCCTGTTCACTCCTCATTCTCTGATCGACAGCTGCAATAGATGCAGCAAGCTGGACGCGTATATTTCGATAAAGATAATTTAGCATTGATATTTTATATGTCAACAGAAGATATTGTTTTTCTGGCCTCTGTCATAAAGATATTCGTTACTAATTGATAGTTGCAAATTATTTCCTCCAAGGAAATCCCCATAAATGTCTGAAATCCTTACGAGTGTAGTTTATCTGTTTTTTTTCAGGGTGTTGTTTTTGCTGAAACATGGCAGTTCACCTCCATCAAAAATTTACGTTCCCACACACACACACACACACACACACACACACACACACACACACACACACACACACACACACACTGGTGAGTGTAGGAACACAGGACCAAAGATTTTGATGTGTTATTTTTTCAGTTAGCTATTGCGATATATTTAATGGGATATTATTACCATGATATATAATCAGACTTGACCATTATATTTCTTAGCAATTAGACGTGTGTGTTGTTCTTTCGTATGAATTTGTCTTAACTGACTTTGATGAGCATCACAGAGCAGTCGTCGTGCTTAGAGGCTTAACCGTTCATGTCTGTAAACTGCAACATAGTCAGCGTTCGAGGTTACACACGGTAATTATTGAAGGAAAGTGATATTAATGAAGACCATCAGGAAAGAGTGATGATATTAATGAAGACCATCAGGAAAGTGATGATATTAATGAAGACCATCAGGAAAGAGGGATGATATTAATGAAGACCATCAGCAAGGAGTGGTGATATTAATGAGGTGCGCATCAGTTGCTCTGAAACGTTAGGGTTGTATGAGGCTTGCTGTATATTATCTTTCGTTTGATGACATTATATTGTACTGGATATTTGAGTATGGATACACAAAGAGTCTTAAGAAAAAAATGGATTGACAAGAACAGCAGTAGGACGAAGAGGAGGAACGGAACATATAATACTTCTTACATTTATACCAAATTGCCATTTGTGATTTGGTGAAGTAAACGCCAGGAGAAAGAAAAGAACAATGACCTTATTTGCATCCATGAAATCCCTACCTGTGTACATAACGTACGAACATCAACCACTACCATTTACAGCCAAGCCCTACATACTACTTCATAGTTTGAATTAATCTGTATATATCCCCTAGCTCAAGCCACTGATGGCACGTTGTCCCCCATATAACCACTTCGTTCCAAGTCATTCTATCCAATGGACCCCTCTCATCCTCTCGAATGTTTAAACCCCGGTACCCCATAGCCACTCTAACTCCAAACATCTATTTTCTGGGTGTTCCCCTTCCCTTGCCCCAACCAATTTAGACACACATATCTTCTTTGTCAGTCTTGTGCCACATAACCTTTCCAAATTTCCAGTAAATTTTAGCATATCCTGATAAGCTTTCTCAGTCAGACTATACTCATTACTCATCTCTCTCTGCGAGTGTCATTTCTTACATCATCAGCCCTCCTAACACTACATATCGTCAACAAGCCTTTTATCTCCAGTGTGCCCACGCCCTTTCTTCAGGGTCTAGGACTTACATTCATGCAGCATTGTAAGGGTTACTATAACGTCAAGCATACGCGTTTTTGCCTTCACAGACATGAACCTTTCTCCCCATATGCCTCTTTTTTTTTTTTACATTGCGGCTTGCAAATTGGTCCACCTATATCAAAACTCGACTTATCCTCTTTATTCCCCATATCGCATCTCTTATTTTCATGCATATATACTTTCAACTTTCTCCCACACACAGTCCAAAAAGTCACGCTCCAGTTTCTTTCTGAATTCTCCCACTAGAAACATGTTATTGTTAGAAAACAGCCACGAGTGATTCACCTGCCATTCCCAAAATCCATAATACTCTAGACCTCATCATTCCCTCAAGTCTCTTGCAGTATCCTCTGTCACCATCCAACCCATGAGCAGGTTAAGGAGCCATGGTAACATCATACATCTTTGGTATATGCCTACCTATACAGAGATCCAAGCACCCTCCTCTCCAACTCGCGTATATGCCTTGCTTTCTTAGCAAACACTCCTCATGGCATTTGATATCTTTGCATTTACTTCATCCTCCCAAATCCATCTCCGCCATCTCTATCACACGCTTTCTTCAGATAGACGCTAACTGCAAGTCTACGCATTTCTCACACATCCTACAAAGCAGCCAGCAGGTCCACAACCCTCTGCGTCTCGCGAAATCCTACAGATCTTCCTTAATCAGTTACGTTGTATACGACTCCACCCACTCAGTCATCGCCCTTGCATGCACCTTATGGAGATGATTCTCTCATAAAAGCCAGAGAGGCTCGTTAGACAAGACCTCCTTTCCCTTATTGCGTGTAGTTAAGTAGTTTCTCCTTCACAGATAATCATCCTCTTGCTTTCTGATATCTTCCCAGTATTCTACAGAGTGTACTCAGAGAGGCCAGGTCTGCATTTCAGCGCAATATCTCTGTCTCCTTTCTTAAAGATGGGTGTGACTATTACCATCTTCCATTTCTTTAAGACTTCATCTCTCACAGAAATTTGAGCATCATTTCTTGAAGTCTGTCAAGTATATTTACACATTTCTGTAACACATATGGAGAAGTCTTTTCAGTACAATGAATATTTTATGAACTAAGGTCTTTTAGTATTCTGTTTATGACTTATTTCTGTTTTTCGAAACTTTTCCTCATTCCTCTAATATTTTTACATCATCATTCACATCTCTTGCCTCTGAATCCTTTAGCCTGATTGACTGATTGATATTGTAAATAGTAATTTACTCCTGAAGAATTTATAGAAAAAAATTCAAATTATCTTCCGCCTTTTTCCCCACTTTATCCTTTTCAAAGGCCTTCTGTTCTTGCTTTCTTATCCTGATGTGCTCAACTGCTGCTCTGTAATATCTTTCAAATGTCTGCTGGCTAAAGCCCTCTTTATGGCTTTCTCCTCAGTACACCCCTAAGCTCTGCTGCTTTTTAACATATACTATTAAGCCACATCTCCCTCTTTTATCAATCTTTCGATCCTCCTTCTGTATTTGGACGTGACGTTGTCAAAGTTCATTCTTATTGACTTAAATGTCACCAAACCTTCCATAAGATGTACCTGGATCGTGTCTACTGAACTGTATTTCTTAATTTCTTAATCTTTGTTCTCAAAGAAACTGTTTTGTTGTGTTTAGTTTCCAAGATTACATTTTCCTTTTATATATGGTCTCCTCATCTCTTCATTTAGCGTTCGTATTTACCATCTACTCAAACTTAAAGTTTTAAGATCATTTTTTCCAATAGGATCATTATACATGATCTTCCATGACATGTGAAGATCTGATGTAGTATTGATAAAGTATCAGTCTCTCATTCTAGAGTGTTCAGTCGCATGCTGGTACAGGAGATTTTCTTGTATATAATCAAAGGAATTTTGTTTCTATGGCTCTCCGTCTCCAAGAGAATCCAGATACTTCCAGTTGATCTCTTTATAACTGAAATCCTCCACCATAAGACCTTTCCCATTGATGAAAAGTGCGATTTTGGTGCTTTATGAATCATTCATATATTTGTGTTCTTTGAATATATGTTTTGGGTTCATTAAGATTCTTTCGATGATTTGAGAAAAAGAAATTTTTGTCAACACCATCAGCATAATCATCATCTGCAGTTGCTCTTATTATGTAATGTCTCACTGGGACAGCCACCAATTCTCGAAAACTTTCAAGAAGGCCAATACTCAACCCCCTCACCCCTCACCTCTCCTTATTCTTCATTGGCCTTCCTTGCTATAGTGTTCTCTCTCTCTCTCTCTCTCTCTCTCTCTCTCTCTCTCTCTCTCTCTCTCTCTCTCTCAGTAAACATTCATTTGAACTCGTCATGGCTAGTTCTTGCCTGCCTAAGAACCTCTTGACTATGGACTTCCATTTCGCCCTGTCTGAGTTCTCACGTCTCTCTCTCTCTCTCTCTCTCTCTCTCTCTCTCTCTCTCTCTCTCTCTCTCTCTCTCTCTCTCTCTCTCTCTCGTCTGTGTATGTGTGTGTGTGTGTGTGTTCGACCAGCCGAGCCATGAAGCCCCACGGGAGGACAAGACCAGTCTGGTGGAAGTGTGTGGTTCAAGATCCACCAATTAGGGATCCATTAGGCGTTACCAACCACACACAACAGTTGCCGCTGACTTTAATGGCCGGCCAGGTCGTTAAGTTAACGTTGCCTGGCGAGTGGAAATAACGAATTTAAGATAACCGTCGTCTTCCACTGGGCATTAAACGTAGCGAAGACATTTAATGCCAGGAAACAAATACTGGAACCATACAAGACGGTTTCTTCTTCCTCTCCTCCAATCAGCATGGACATTGCAAACCCTCCTGAGTAGTGTTGTAACGCGGGATCTGATTGGTTTACAGATCGAGTGCATTGCGGAAGGCTAAAAGCATCCGTTTCAAAAGTTTCTCATATTCTTTTATTTTGGTCGAAGTATCAAATCAAAATGCTATTGGAAACAGAAGCGAGTTATTTCACTGGTATGCTGAAAAAGTTTTGGGCAAATCAGTTTTTGAAAGAGATTGGAAAAGAAATAAATTTGGAAGGATGTAATTGCTCTCTTAGGCAGGATATAAATTTCAACTTTTCATCGTAATTCAGAGATTTTATAGTTCATATTTATTACAGCAAGTACAATACAATAAATGAAAAAAATATATATTTTTCTTGGGAATTTTTTCAATGTTCTGTTCGGTACATTTGCAAAATTTACAGGTTCTGACTCTTTGTATATGAAGATATAGCAGTTTGAGTTCATTGCATCAGAGGTATGATATAGATTTTGGCAACTGAAGATAGATAAAACCAATAAACAAACACTTCACACAGATCGCTTGGGGGGAAAATACAAACACAAGTTTCCATTCTTCCTCCTCCTCCTCCTCTGTTTCTGTCATCTGTCTTCCTAATTTCCTGGTACACACACACACACACACACACACACACACACACACACACACACACACACACACACACACACACATACACACACACACACACACACACACACACACACACATACACACAGCTGGAATAAAGTAAATCATGATATAGAGATTGTGGACAACATAAAGCTTAAAAATTTTATGATGGTATAGAAAGTTGAAATGAAGTCATGAGGCGTGAGCTTGCCTTCGCCCCCCAACTCACCACAAGATATGGTAGTTCATATTTGAATTCTTTTTTATCTTGTCATAAAACCTGTAATGTTCACTTTATGCCGCTGAAATTGCCTCCGTTTTTACCTCTTCATATACTTAAAAAAAGATTTGCACTAAGTGAAGTATATGAAAGAACAATGGTTCTTGATGATATCTTTGAACCTTCCCAGGTCGTATGCTTTTCCCACTGAAAGTGAGCGAATAGTTCCATTACATAAAGTGATGTACAAAACGGCACGTTGAAAACCACCACCAGTGGATGTTTCAGTGACCGCGCACCCGGTCTCAAATGCTCAAAAAAAAAAAAGTAGCGTTTTGGATGGACGTTACCAACGACTGACAGATGACGTAGACTGTTTTATATTCTGTTTCGTAGAACAAAAGAACGGAGTATTACCTTGATAACTGCGAGTATTACCTTGATAACTGCGAGTGTTACTTTGATAACTGCGAGTATTACCTTGATAACTGCGGGTATTACTTTGGTAACTGTGAGTATTACCTTGATAACTGCGAGTGTTACCTTGATAACTGCGAGTATTACCTTGATAATTGCGAGTATTACCTTGATAACTGCGAGTATTACCTTGATAACTGCGAGTGTTACCTTGATAACTTCGAGTATTACCTTGATAACTGTGAGTATTACCTTGATAACTGTGAGTATTACCTTGATAACTGCGAGTATTACCTTGATAACTGTGAGTATTACCTTGATAACTGTGAGTATTACCTTGATAACTGTGAGTATTACCTTGATAACTGCGAGTATTACCTTGATAACTGCTGGCGTTCATACCGAAACGGAATTGTAAAAGGACATTAATGGCTGTAGGCGAACGGAAAATCCGGCTTTGATAAACCTCTTTGGCCAGTTATGTTCGTGTGATTGCGACGTTTCACAGGGCCAGGCTTGGGGGCCATGAGTGTTGTAGAGCAGCTGGTGATTGCTCTGGCGTGTGTGTGTGTGTGTGTGTTGGGGGGGGAGAGGTCAGGATTCAATGGTCAGTGCCTCCCGAGTGTGCAGGGAGGGTCATGATGGGTGAGAGAGAGAGAGAGAGAGAGAGAGAGAGAGAGAGAGAGAGAGAGAGAGAGAGAGAGAGAGAGAGAGAGAGAGTGTTTGTGTGTGTGTGTGTGTGTGTGTGTAATTACCTATTTTTGCTGTAAGGGAAGAGAGTTTTAAACACTTAGGGCCCCCATCTCTTCAACATTATTTAGTATCATACAACTTTCCAAATCTTGTATGCTGTCCGCAATTAATATGTCTTTGTTCAGTTTAGTCCATTCATCTACAACTCTACTCTACAATTACTTCTTTACATCATCTTTTACATCGTTTATTTAATTTCATGTTTTGTCCTCTGGTTCGATCTATCTCCACATCAAGATGTTATAGAACTTAAAAAGGTTATGAGCAAACCATCCCTCACTGTTTTCAGTGCTTTCCTACACCTCCTTCCCATTCCACCTCATTGATGCTGGTATTATAACGCCTCCCCTTGTGAAAAAACGCTCGAACTTGTCATTCAATTAATCGTATATCCTTGCATAATCCACTATGAGTCTTCCCTCTGAATCCCTATGTCTTATAAGCTGCACTTTATGTAACCGACATATTTTTTCCCCCCCTGATGAATTGAGGGAAAAGTTTCTGTTATCTCCTACCTTGTTCAAAACATGCGTCTCAAAGTTTCTCTGTTCCTCTCTCCTTCTACACTCGTTTCTGGCTGGCTGGTTTATCACATAGATCTTCACGTCACATCACAGAGCCCCTTCGCCTTTCAGCATCATTTATCGAACTTCTCCTCCCCCTTTCCTTAAGCTATCTCTTGTATTTGAGGCTAATGGTGTCCATGTTAATACTCCTCGCATTTCAGATTTTATTGAATCATCCACCACAGAACCCTGATTCCTGGCTGTTAAACTCCTCTTCCCTGATTGTGTGTCTGTAGAAATTGTTAGATTCTGTGTAGTTTCCACAATCATATCTCCTCTTTCAGTCTGGTCTCATCTCACATTTTCCAGTTGGTTAATCATGTAAGATGTCCTTAGTATTCATGTTGTTACGTTTGAGTGTGTGATCTTATGATGATGGTGTGTAAGTGCAATTCATCCTTATCTGTTTATCTGTATGCTGTTATAGGAGATTTTCTTGTGCAAACTCTTTAAGAAATTTTTTCTATGATGCTTTGTTACCAAAAAAATCCAAATTCCCCAAGTCTGTCTCCTTATAATTAAAATCACTCGCTACTAGTATTTTACTATCTTTAGAAAGTTCATGTCTAATTGCTTTATGTACCCAGCTAGATAATCTTTCGTTATCACTGTATCTCTGATCTGGATCATTAGAATTCTTTGTAGTGTAATATAATTTCCACATTCACATTGCACTTCGTTCCTACAGCAACCCTCCCCATTATGTAATGTCCGAAGAGCACATCTATTCCTATTTCCTCTGTGTGTGTGTGTGTATGTGTGTGTGTGTGTGTGTGTGTGGAAGATGACCAGCGGGGGAGGTAATGTAGTACACCGGCGAGAAGGGTCAGAGGGGAGAAGAATGTATATGTCCAGAAGGGGAAGGGAACAGAAGCAGTAAAGATGAGAATCCAATTCATAGAGAAATAGGCTCACCGCGCGGCACCGGGTTAATAATACCAGTGTTGTTAGGGGTTGTGCACGTCCCTTGTGTTCATCATGGGGCGGTACAAGACCGGCCACAATGACCAGCATTTGGCTACATAAGGCAGAACGCAGAGTAATCATAAGCCAAATGGACTTTGCTGGAAAGAAGTGCACACTCTGAGCTGTTACGCGGAATGTGCTGGGAATTCATGATGTGGAGTGAGTAAATAAAGTCTGGGAGGGTAAAAAAAGTATACAAGGCTTGAGAAGAGTTGCTATCTGGATGTGACAGGGATGAACGAGACTAAATGGAAGGGAAAGGTTGAGAGGGAGAGAGTTGATTACTGGGATGGTGTGGTCAGGGAGTGAATCAGGGGAGGAGCGGTGGAGTGAGGCAGGGAGTGGCACTGTAAGAGAGGGAGAGAGTTGGGGAGAGTTAGGGAAGGTACGGCACTGTAAAAGAGGAAGAGAGTGAGGGAGGATACAACACTGTAAGAGAAGGAGAGTTAGGGAGGGTATGATACTGCAAGAAGGGAAGTTTGAGGAGGTTACGGTACTGTAAGAGAGGGAGAGTTAAGGAGGGTACGGCACTGTAAGAGAGAGAGAGAGAGAGAGAGAGGGAGAGAGAGAGAGAGAGAGAGAGAGAGAGAGAGAGAGAGAGAGAGAGAGAGAGAGAGAGAGAGAGAGAGGATCTGTCACTGCAATGTGAAGAGTTTAAGGGGGATTATGGTACTTTAAGAAAGGGGGAAATGATGAGGTGTGTAAGCGAGGGAATGACACTATATGAAAGGGAAAATAAGGGAGGGCATGACACTGTGATAGGGAGAGAGCGTGTATACAAATATCCTAGTGACTGGACAGGTAAAGATTGAGGAGTAGATAATGAAATGGTAGGTAAGGAGTGACTGTGGAAATGGTAGAGAGTGAGGATGTGACGGATAGGTAGTGAGTATGTATGTAGAGAGTGAGTTTGTGAAATATAGGCAGTGAGTGAGTAGGTAGAGCTTGAGTTTGTGGAAGGTAGGTAGCAGATCCTTGTGAAAGAAAAGAAAGGAGATCCCACTTGTTTGTTATCAAAGGAAGTCACTGAAAACAGGCAACCAATAGGTCTAGATTAAGAGTGAGAGATCAGCATCGGAGGAGGGGTAAAGAGTAGTTCCAGTAAAGTCTATCTGGTCTGCACAACACAGCGAAGAGGAGCGATGTACCTTCCGTATTGGGTAACATAAACACAAGGGATTTGGAGGATAACACTGAGTGTTGGCTCTTCGATAGGCCAAGCTTGCCTTAGAGGAATACCTGAGCCAGCGTAATACCCTCATGCATAGAATGTGATGAGCGGATGAAGTATATCTTTTTTAAATCATAATGTTAGTTTTATCTCGGAAGCGTTGAATATGGCGGCGATATTTCTCCAGCAGCTCCTCCAGTCTCTCCTTCATACATCGTCAGCACTAACATCACAACTAACAAGTGTATTATCGTTAGTGCCACCACAAACCTCGTCTACAGCGTCGCCGTCATCATCATCATCAACCTTGGCACCTGGAGAACAAAAACGTCTACGACGTGAAGGGTTTCTGGCGCAGGAGTTCCTCCAGTTGTCCACGGATCATGAAGTCGCCGACGAGCCTCACTTCGTCTTCGTTGTCCTCGACGTCATCCAGAACCTGAAACCGATCTTTGGTGATTCTTTCTTTATAGGGGTCTTGCACCTCGTCCCAAGACCTGGTAGGGTCGCCTTTGCCTGGTGAGAGGAGGAGTATGACTCTGGATTGTCTCAACACCCATTTCGCCTTTTCCCGACGTCGATGGCTCATGCCATGATTCTCTCCACAGGCTAGATTGGAAGATGTCTTGAGGGACACCTACCCTGTGTGTTAGAATTATTATTTTCTCAGTAGCTACAGCCAGATTTTCCTCAAGGGCCCGTCTGTAAATACACAACTTGCATATCAAAGTCATCTCCAAGGATATTGCTGAACTGAACGTCAAACTTCCCACTACACATAGAACGCTGTTGAACTGCTGGCATGCTGGAATTGTAGATGAATCTTATATTACCATGAAGTAAGGCTTGGTAAAAGGCCTGAAAAATGGCCACCGAAACTTTCGACCTCATAAGCATTGAACAAGTTCCCTATGCTCCAGGAATGCAGGTTTCCTTTATGGCGTCGTGTTTCCTCAGCTAAGGTGACCTGAACGTAAAGATTTCCTCTTTTCATCACCACAATAGGAAAAAAAGTAGTTGACCAGAATGATTTAGGTAAAGGACAATTGTTATGTCTCAAAAGATGAATTAATGGTATAAAGAATAAAGAAGTCACAGCAAAGACACGACCTGATATGTTAAAATTGCAAGAGTTCCACATTCCCCAAAAGTTAACTTCCTGGTGAAAGAGAAAAGACGGGTGTGTATGTGCGTTACTTGCAAACAAAGGAGTGTGTGTGATTGGGAGAACTACAAGAGAAAGTGACACTAGAGAAGGGTGTAAGAGTTGTAAAAAGGGCATTTGAGGGAGTTCTAACAAACTTCAGGGAAAATAAGAAACTATTATGAAAGAAGGTTCATAGTGCAAGGAAATCAAAATAAATGGAAGCATCGGTGAAGGGAGACAAATGGGGAAGTGGTAATAAGAAAAAAATGGTACGTAAAGGAAATGAAGTATTTTGAAAGACTGTTAAATGTGTTTAATGGCGTTACATTCGTAAACTTTATTTCTTTTGGGCATTTTCCCTCCTTGTTGCGATTTCTTAAATATTTTGATGACCAGGAATACCATGTAAAGTCATTCTTCCTTCGACATTCTGAGAGAGTTGTCCTCAGAACTAGTTAACTAATATTATCTAGATAACTAAGGGTATCGTCGATGTAAAAGCTGTGAGTGTGTGTGTGTATGTGTCTACTTCCTCATTAACCGCCCCTAAAAGTACGTTGTGTGTTTATAAGACATATTTGAGGATGATTAGACGATAAACATTGACTCGAAGTATCTGTGAAGGAAAGAAGGCGTTTTTTCTTTGTCTTAAGAAAATGGGCTTCGAGTACCTTTGATTTTTTTTTTTTCCTTTTCTTGGACATATTACGAAAATTTTAAGGTGTTTCTTCACGTCTTGAGAAATTCTCTTTACATGCTCACTTTTACTGACTCCTAATTTTCTTCCTCCAGTCTGTTTATCGTTCACACATTTCTCGACTCTGTTGTGGGTGTGGAATTAGGTTTTCTCTGTGTTTTTCTTACGCTTAATGAATTCGTTACCATTTTTTTTGGGGGGTCGTCCAGCTGGGGCATACCATTCCCACCTCCTCTTTATTCTTTTCCTTTTACCAATATTTTCTCTCGTGAAATTTTCCTTATTTTCCGTATGTTGTTCTACATCTCTTCAGCTGTCTGTATCAAGAAGTATAATCCATTTGGCATTAATTATATCCCGATGCATTTTACCGAAGTTTGCAAATTCGATATGAGGCACCAGCATCTCATTTTCTCTTTGATTAACTCTGGTGGAACATTTACAGTGAATCTAACGACCCTTAATAATCACTTTGTTGTTGGAGCTTTTAACCTACCTCACAGAAGGTAATTAGATCTTTGTGCGTGACGTTAAATGTTATGTTACGTGACGCGCGTTCAACGAGCATTTGATTTAAAAACGAAAAGAAAAAGATACCTTTCCTGTTAATGTATTTAGTTTGTTTACCTAGTGTTCAACTGATACGAAATGCCAGTTAATGTCAGTTAATGCCAGTTAATGTCAGTTAATGCCAGTTTCTTTGTTTCTGGACAAGAAATTTCATCTATTTCCACAATTGTGATATCGTTTTCCTCAGACTGTTTCGGGGATCCGATTACTATTTCATTAATCAAGAATCAGTTGAATATGATGTGATGCGTAGACGTCATCGACAATTTTACTGAAGTTGGTTACGCACACAGATTTTCATTGACATAGAACATTGCAACACCACACACCAGATGCAGTCTAGATTTAGAGGAAATGTTGTATCCTATTCTCGTTTATTCTCGTAGTAGGTAAATATTTGCACTGTTATTGCTATGTCAGACATTTCTAGAGACAGATCATGTGGTGTTAGTTCGCGTAGTTTCAAGCTCAGAAACCTGGCGTCGGTGTATAAAACTAGTATGTTTCGCTGAGAGAGGCAGTTTCAAGCTCAGAATCCTGGCGTCGGTGTTTAAAACTAGTATGTTTCACTGAGAGAGGCAGTTTCAAGCTCAGAAACCTGGCGTCGGTGTATGAAACTAGTATGTTTCGCTGAGAGAGGTAGTTTCAAGCTCAGAATCCTGGCGTCGGTGTTTAAAACTAGTATGTTTCACTGAGAGAGGCAGGTCACTTGCGTTGCCAAATCATGAGGTCAAAACATCTGCTTAAGGTCAGCTGTATCTAGCTTTCTCTCACCAGTACGTGTGACCCGATTCCTTCCGTGGTCATAGTAATTCTCCTGATTTTTCTTTCATTTTTTTCAGACTTCTGCCGTGTTGCAGTGTGCCAGCTCTGGGTAGAGGTAAGTCATACTTGGCCAACATGTTCTTATCCTTACTACAATTCTTCAACTTTCTCCTCCTGGGAAATGTCCTAAACACTACTTCAAGGAGCCTAACATTTATCTAAAGATGACTGATCTTACATTATTATCAAGATGATAACCCTATTATCATCACATCCTTTCTGTGGCTGTGTATTTATTTTCTAATGAGCATCATATAATGTTTTGGGATCTCCTCTCACCTACCTCGACATTGTTCGTTTATACCTAAAACACCATCAGCTCTGTCTTCTGTGGTGCCCTTAGCTATATCCTGTGGCTCGTGTGTCAAAACCCTCCATCTTAGCATGACAATGGTTGCCTCCTCCTCCTCCTCCTCCTCCTTCTTCTTCTTCTTCTTCTTCTTCTTCTTCTTCTCCCTATGTCCTCTCTTCCTGAAAATTTTTGGCCATCGTACATTTCCTTATGACTTGGAAATTTTCACTGTCGTGTAGTGTCGTTTCCGCCTTACTTTAAACTGATTTTTGACATCTTTTTCCCCGTTGCTCAAAGTATATGAACTGTGCAACTGATGCTCATTCTCATGCTCAGTCAGCCAACTGTTAACAGTTTCACTAGCTACCCCGTTATCACTCATATCTTTCGACAGCTTGCACACTGTAAATCACGAAAGAGACAGAGGCTTTGTATACACCATCGTCTCTAAAGTTGCAAAATCGGAGTAAACTCACGGTAGCAGTGAAGGCGGTGAAAGAAGTAACGCACGGCTGCGTCTCGGCAATTGTGGCAGATCACATTGTCTTCGGGAGCTCCGGCCGGAGACGTCGTCTGATCGTGCGAGACCAATGTCAGGTGGTGACAGACCAGTGTCAGAGTGTGGTATGTGGGAACGACTTGCAATAACGTCTGCAGCTTAAACCTAACTTGGACAGACGGGTGGTTTACGGTCGTAGGTGGTAAATGAATGTTGATATCTTTAAGTTCATAGATTTTTTTTTGCATATTGTTGGTAAAATTTAGGATTTAAGCTGAAGAATGAATTCTGTTGAGCTGCAGTAGATAAATGAGGGAAAAGACAGGCGTAATAATCTCTGGTGACATAAAGCCACGTAAGCAGTGTTCAGAGGCTGTAGAAAAGGCAAAGGAAATGATTAAATCCATGGATGAGGCTTTCGAACTTAAGTCCAGGAAATTATACTCGCTCTATACTCGTCAGTGATACGTCCTCATCGTGAATATATGTTCAGATTTACTCGCCCAACTTGAAATAACGACATAGGCATAATGGATAGAATACTGTGTTCTACCACCAAGATTATTCCCGGACTGAGAAACATATCCTATGAGAACCGACTAAACGATTTCAATCTATTTAGCTTAGAAAAGAGGATTTTTAACATATGGAATGATTCCTGAAGGGTGAAGGCGAGTCTGTATCAAAGTTTTGTGATGACTCCTTAGCTGCCATGGCTGTTTAATCTGCTCATGGAAATCGTGGTGGGAGAGGTTAATGTAAAGGTCTTGGAGCAGGAAACGGCTTTGCAGTATGCTGATAGTGCGGGGATTGGGTGGCTAGGAGGTGGGTGAAAAGAAAGTTGATTGACTGCTGTTTGTAGATGACAGAATCCTGGTAAAAACTTCAGAAGTTGGTTACAGAGTCTGTGATAGTGTGCAAAGGAAGATAGTTGAAAGTAAATGAGTAAGTAGTTTCATGTGACTATAAATGAACTCTCTTGTTACTCAGTCCTCAATGTACCCAGCATCATCTTTGCTCCTCCCTTCCATTCTTAGATTCACTTCAACCTCATCCCCCCGTATCTAAACCACTCCACTTCCTCCAAGCTTTTTCTGTTTACGTTGATTCACAGACCAACCTGTCTCGCCTCCCTGCTGAACGTGATTACCTTACTCATATTCTTATTAACTCACAACCTCCTCATTTCACATCACTTCCAAACTCAGACACTACCTTCTGCAGCTTTTCTCTCGACTTCGCCATTAAATTATCCGAAAACAGCAACTGACTCACCCTCCAGGTCTCCTTGTTACCCTAACCATAACAAAGACCCATCGCTTCCTCCAAGTCCCTCATATTTGGTTCCATAACAGCATCACATACCCTTAATGTAGATTCACCTTCACATGGAACCACACGTTTCCTACGTGTACACAGACTTACTCTTCTGGTAAATATTCTTCATTACCTCTTGTAGCTTCCCTCTCGCATTGTATTTTTGTAGCATCTTTCACTACATCCTTCCATCTCCTTGTTCCCTCCACTTCTTGCACATATATCATCTTTGTCTTTTCTTCTTCACTCATTCTCTCCATATATCCATGATTCTGTATCATACGCTTTGCACAAGCCCATAAATGCCATGAACAAATATTTCTCTTTCTTAATGTATTACCCACGCATCTTCAAAGGAAATGCCTGGTTCACATATCCTCTGCCACTTTTGAAACTACCGGACTCTTCCACATTCTGATGTTCTGTGCTTGCCACCACATTGTCATCACTCCCTCATATAACCTACCAGGTATATTTAGCAGACTAATACCTCTGTAATTCGAGTATCCATAACAACCCTTCTTGCTTTTATACACTGGGAGTGTCCAGATATTTTGTCAGTCCTCAGGCAGTAGGCAAGAGCACTATACCTCCCATGCAAACTACATCTGCTCACACTTCATCGACCTGTACTTACAAATCCCTTCCCATTCCTACTACACTCAATGACACGGAAGTAACACGTCACACACTAAACGGTCAATCTTCCAACCCAGTCTTAAACGCTCACCTATCGAAAACCACAACCCCCAGACATACACGAGTTACACTTTGTCTTCTACGCTCTGGACTTCACCCATGCCTATAAGACTACGAAAACCTCGTTCACCAACACTGAAAAGTAACGAATACTCACTGCTCAATAGGATTGCACTCTCCCCGAATAGAAAAGCAAACATATTACTACACTTGATGACTTTTGATCTCGCTAAATGGACATGGTCAGCTTCCTGAGAGCTGCGGAGTCCCTCAGAAAAGGAGAGGCGGCATCAGCTCGTATCCTTTCTCAAGCTGTCATGTGTAGTGCACCGAAATCACAGCTCTCTATCTATAGCCAGGCCCCACAGACCTCTCCATGGTTTACCCCGGACACTTGCATGCCTTGGTTCAGTCCACTCACAGTACGACCCCGCACACATATAAATTCAAATCTGTCTATCCCATGCACACCTTTTACACTCCTGTATATTCAGGCCCCGATCGTTTAAAATCTTTATTTCACTACATCCTTTCATCTCGAATTTGGCCTTCTTGTTCCCTCCACTTCTTATAAATATATCCTCGTTATCAGTCTTTCCTCACTTATTTTCCCCATATGTCTCAACCATTTCAGTACACCCTCCTCTGCCCTCTGAACCACACTTTTTTTTATTACCACACTTCCCCCTTATCGTCTTATTACTTACTCGATCAAACCACCTCACACCACATATTGTCCTCAAACATTTCATTTCAAATACAGCTACTCTCCTCCGAACAGCCTTATTTATAGTCTATGCCTCGTATCCGTATAATACTACTGGGATTACTGTACCTTCAGGCATAACAATTTTTGCCCTCGAAGTCAGTGATCTCAATTCCCACACGCTCTTCAGCCCTTCCAAAACCTTTCGCCCCCTCACCCACCCTATGACATATCCGCTGACATGGTTCTATTCGCTGCCATGTTTACTCCCAGATATCTCTAACTCTTCACTTCCTTCAACTTTTCTTCGATCAAACTCGCACCCCCAAACTAACCTCTCCCTCAACCCTTTTAAGCCTAATAACCTTGCTTTTATTCTCATTTGTTTTCAACCTCTTCCTTTCGCACGCACTTCCAAAATCAGTGACCAATTTCTGTGATTTCTTGCTCGAATCTACCCCTAGTGCTGTATCATCAGCTTTATATATATATATATATATATATATATATATATATATATATATATATATATATATATATATATATATATATATATATATATATCAAAGAAAATTAACTTTTTACAACAATATAGATTGGAGTCTACGACTGACATAAGTATATACGACAGCTGTCACACATATATTTGAAAGTTTCAGCATGCTTCACTCTGAATTAAAATTTATGTTTTTAATCCATCATGCACTGAAAGACATCGGGGCCAATGACTTGTGACAAAGGAATATCATGGCATTTCACTTATTGGAAAAGTCTTCAAAAGTGACTACGGTTTCGTGTCATTCACCTGGTGATAATGCAGTCGGGGAAAAGGATTCACCAGGTTCCCTCCTAATTAAAGAGAATCATGAATTCCTTCACAGAGAGAGGCCAAGGAAAAATGTACACTGCATACGAAACTTCTCCCTAATCACATTCATTGGTTTCTGTGCCTGTAAGTCGAGGCTACGTGATGAAATAAGACTAAGGGAAAGTTTGGTTATCGTTTGATAATGAACATCGCCCTTGCCTTAATTTGAAGAATGAAATCGGTCATTCCAGGACGCGAAAGGAAAAGGAATCCATTATTCAACTGAAGACGAGGTATATGTGCATGCAAGGATATTAGATACTGCTATGTGGGAGCTGGGAGTTTTTATGTTGAAAGTTCCACGCTCAAAAGCTCAGTTTCCCTCTTGATGGTCATTTAGACACTTTCAGTGAGGCTCCTCCTGCTCAGCAAGATATCTCTTCTCATTGTGACGAAACGGAGAGAGAGAGAGAGAGAGAGAGAGAGAGAGAGAGAGAGAGAGAGAGAGAGAGAGAGAGAGAGAGAGAGAGAGACAGAGAGAGAGACAGACAGACAGACAGACAGACAGAGAGAGAGACAGACAGACAGACAGACAGACAGAGAGAGAGAGACAGAGAGAGAGCGGACGTCTTCGTCACAGCTGTGGCTATTTATGGTCGACTTCTTCCTGACACATGATGCTTTTCATCACGTCAGTATAGCTTGATTGTTAAAGCATCGGCCAGTGATATACAACAGTGTTAAAATCTAAGATCATATATGTTAGATTACATGTATGGCCGTTAGGATTAAAGATGCCGACGCGTTACACCATTGATAAACCTTTGGAGATGAGCAACACCAGATACGTCAACACTTGCCTGCATAATGCAACAGCGGTTATTAGCAACTGACCAGAATTCCACAGACGAGATAATATCAGAGAGATTATCCCACCTTTGCAGTTATTCTGTGGACAATGGCGCGATCGAAAGACATGGCATTTGTTTTTGTTTCAGTTTGTCTGCACTGGTGTGATTACTGTGTGAGTATGACCGGGATGAGAACATTTCGCTTTGAACTGACTCTTAGACTTGCATATGTTCCAAATCTGGACTCCTATGAATGCGCGCGCGCGCGCGCACACACACACACACACACACACACACACACACACACACACACACACACACACACACACACACACACGCAGAACCTAAGCCAGGTACTCATTTATCGACCAGTCTTGAGGGTAAGAGGATGAACACCACGTTAGTGGTTAGGACCCGCCTGCCACACCCAGGATTCGAACACATGCATGTCCGGCGAGTGGCTGGCCCGTGCGCTGACAGTGTGACCACTATACTACGGAAGCCTGTGTGTGTGTGTGTGCCAGCGCAAGCGTGTGTGTGTGTGTGTGTGTGTGTGTGTGTGTGTGTGTGTGTGTGTGTCGTTTGAAGTGATTGATTCAATCCTTTTACCTCACTTCTGTAGACTTAAGATCAGTAGGAGACAGGAAATCTTACCAACACAATACGATAATCTAAGGGAAGGGAGGTAGACCTGTACATGACTTCCGGAGCAAATCCTTCGGATGAGAAGGATCTATTGTGAGAAGTCTTCCAGCCGGAGGCATTGTTCTGAAATGAGGTTCTGTTCTTCAAAGGCATCGTAAGAACAACTTGTTCCCTTTTTTCTTTCCCCCTCTCCCTCATGCCCGCTTTGGGTCATCAAAGGGACGACGGTTTGACCCTCGCTAGTCTGTTATTTTTCCTTATCGAGTTGAAAAAAAAGAGAAAAATTACCATCCCGTATTTTTTTTGTTTTACGTGACGGCAGCAAACAAATGATTTTTCTAAAGCTCGCAAAAGGAGCCAGACGGTTTCCCTAGAGGGTTTACAATGCCAACTGCTTTTGTTCCAGTATTAGATAGTTATATATATGGTACGAGCACCATTATTCTTTCTCAGTATCACTTCAGTGTGAACCTGTTGCGTAAATGAAATTGTTGGTGTAGGAATAATTGGAGTAACATGTTTGTTTAAAGACAGTCCATGCATTTTGGCCACACGAGAGACATGGTACGATCTTCTCCCTGAATAAGCTCGAAACAAAAGACTGATTAAGAGACTCTGATTCTCTCTTTAGCATCTTCGTGTATCGAGCTCTGGTATTCAAGCCTACGTCCAACACATAGTAGACTTCACTATCCTATCTACCTCTTTGAGTCACTGGTTAAGTATATACAATGTAGTGGCGTGCTTGGGCAGCCACCGAACCCAAATAGGACCTATATGGATTCAGATTTGCCGCCAAAGTTTCATGGTATAATAGGGGTGTCGAGGCAGGGGCAGAGTGGATGGGGGAAAGGGGTTTCCAATGCCTTCACAATAAAGTTAACCTCAGTCACCCTTCAGGAATATGAGGGAGAGTAATTTTTTTTTTTTTTTTTTTACTTTTTTGTTAATTTCATTCAAGTTTGAAGGAGCGAATATTTTTTTTTTTTTTTTTAGCATTTTGTGTCACTAAGTGGGAATGAAAATCTGTTTACAGTGTTGATTACGGAAATGGTAAGCTCCCGTGGATTAATTTTTTCACTCTGCCGGGATAAAAAAAAAAAAAAGAAGAAATGAAGCTATTATCTTCTTAATGAAACAAGCAAGTTTTATCATCTCTTAACCAAACATGAACGCAGCTGAGCCGCAATGTTTTATACCAAAAACTTATCAAACGTACCTAAGACTCGCTTACGTCATGCTCCTCCCAAGCCTCTAAAGATAACTCTTCCTTACATAACCTTGAAATAGTGAAGGATATGACTTGCCTCTTCATGAAACCAAGGATCTTTCTTTTCTCCGGGAAAGGAACTGTAATTATAGACGTTAAAAAAGTATGCACATGATTAAACCAAAACAAACACACTTTAATAAGACCAGACCAACTTTAATATACATATATGATTTTTTTTGATGTGTTATTTAAGTTAATGAAAACTGCTTTAGTTGACTTAACCTGAACACAGTCAGGTAAAAGAAGCTTGCTTAACTAGGTATTACGTAATGGAGAACTAAACATAACCTTAGCTCGCCCGCCCAACCTGATCAAATCTAAATTGATGAACCAAAGATGATTAAACCTAAGCTAATCCTGCTGCTAATCCTGACCTAAACCTCACAAATCCGGTTTACCACACAGTGGAAGAACACATTTGTATGACCTCCTGACGTTGCAGCTCTTAACGGTAATATTTTGATACGAATCAAAATCATGGTTTTTACAGATTTGATAAATTTTACAAGTGAAAAAAAAAAAGATACTTTAGAAATGTTTACCGGTAATATCTTAATACGAATCAAAATCATGGTTTTCACAAATTTGATAAATTTTACAAGTGAAAAAAAAAAAATACTGTAGAAATGTTTAGCGGTAATATCTTAATACGATTCAAAATCATGGTTTTTTTTTACAAATTTGATGATTCTACAAGTGAAAAAGGAAAAAGAAAATGTAGAAATGTTTGCCTGAACGTAGACTAACTTGTGTTTGTAACTTGGTAGAGGTGAGGTCATCGAGAATGACCTTTGTGGCTGTGTTATATTCTGGTTCTTTTTATCTGTACTCTGTAACTATACGAAAGCGCTTGACTCTACGTATTTTCTGTTTCCTCGTGATTTTACCTGCGTTATTTTTTTATTTTTTTTTCCAAAAGAAGGAACAGAGAAGGGGGCCAGGTGAGGATATTCCCTCAAAGGCCCAGTCCTCTGTTCTTAACGCTACCTCGCTAATGCGGGAAATGTCGAATGGTATGAAAAAAAGAATATATATATATATATATATATATATGTTTGAGGGAATAGTGGTTCCAACAATGCTGTATGGTTGCGAGGCGTGGGCTATGGATAGAGATGTGCGCAGGAGGATGGATGTGCTGGAAATGAGATGTTTGAGGACAATGTGTGGTGTGAGGTGGTTTGATCGAGTAAGTAACGTAAGGGTAAGAGAGATGTGTGGAAATAAAAAGAGCGTGGTCGAGAGAGCAGAAGAGGGTGTTTTGAAATGGTTTGGGCACATGGAGAGAATGAGTGAGGAGAGATTGACCAAGAGGATATATGTGTCGGAGGTGGAGGGAACGAGGAGAAGAGGGAGACCAAATTGGAGGTGGAAAGATGGAGTGAAAAAGATTTTGTGTGATCGGGGCCTGAACATGCAGGAGGGTGAAAGGAGGGCAAGAAATAGAGTGAATTGGAGTCATGTGGTATACAGGGGTTGACGTGCTGTCAGTGGATTGAAGCAAGGCATGTGAAGCGTCTGGGGTAAACCATGGAAAGCTGTGTAGGTATGTATATTTGCGTGTGTGGACGTGTGTATGTACATGTGTATGGGGGGGGGGTTGGGCCATTTCTTTCGTCTGTTTCCTTGCGCTACCTCGCAAACGCGGGAGACAGCGACAAAGTATAAAAAAAAAAAAAAATATATATATATATATATATATATATATATATATATATATATATATATATATATATATATATATAACTGATATTACGTTAGCAGCAGGTTTTCAGATGATAGGAGTTTTATTGTTTAACACGGAATAGTTGAAGATATCTGTAAGTGCTGGATTGCAAATGGGCCAAAGTGTTTTATGCAACTTTTTGATATGTTGTCAGGACATGTCGCAGTAGAGTTCTTTATAAGATTTTTTGTTTTATTCTTGACTTTCTTGCTTGGGGGTGAGGTGTCTCATGAACTCATGAACATGTTTGTGTGTTCATTAGGAGAAGGAATTTCACCGGAATGGGTCAGGATTAGTTCATGAGTGGTGGCTGGATTAGTGAGACATGGGTGGATTTTATCCTCAATGTGCACCAGAGTTGGTTACTGTGTGTCAGGTGATTCGCTGTGTTGAAGAAGTACCAGTATTCATTGTGTCTGTCAGGTGTTGTTATTTTGAGCTTCGATTTGTTGTCTGATTTCTGCGATCTCACCTCGAGATACACTATTTATGAGAAACGTCAGTCACCAGATTTAGTTTTGTCTCTGGTGTTATAATAATCCTAAAGCTAACACCAAAATACTCGAAAATATAATGTGTAATACGTTTAACATTAAACATTCTTACTATATCTCTCCAGACTCGATATGATAATAGTTATTCGTCATCGTATAAGAATTCTTCATTCTTGTGCAATATTCTAAATATGTAATCCATGTTTGGCACTTGGGTTTAGCTTCGTATTAAGAGAGAAGCTGGCCCACTTACAGATGCATCTTCATAATTTTCTTTCTGAATCAACTTCAAGTACACCAGAGTGACACTCCAGTCAAAGTACGTAACAAATCTTACCAAGATACATTAGAGGATAATGATAACAATGCTCGAGATAGATAGACAAAGTTGCAAATAACCATTATCTAAGATATACGTTACATCAAGGGAAATCCAGGTTATGATTTATATTACATGATGCAAATGTTAGAGACGGGGAAGATGCACATAAGAAAAAAGAAAATGATAAAGATTTTAGAAATCTAGCTTCTACTAAGCTTAGACTTGAGTGAAAGTAAGTCATAGAGGAAAAAGGTAAATATTTTGAAGCTTCCAACCAAGCAGCTCTTTGGCATCCTGCTGGTAACTGTTGCGCTGGTGATATACATATCAGAAAGGTAAAAGTTTGGTCCACTGGCTTTACAATGCATGGTCGAGTGATGCCACATTTATTCAGTGGTGGAGCTATGTCCTCGGGTTCAATACATAAGTTTGTCAGGTTCGTCTCGACTCCTCATTTACGTTAGGTTAATCTCGCACGGATTTTCTGTTCGTATAGACAACCATTCTCTTCAAGAAAACGAAGGATTCTAAGGTTAGCAAGACACGACCTCAAGAATGAAATGGTGGATGAGAGAATCAGAGTGAAACACCGGATTAGGAGTAAGTCGATCGGGGAAATAAAGATGATATACGATCATGATATACTTTACTCTGATAAGAAAGAGAATCAGTATTTAGAGGCGTAAATTGTAAGGCCAAGAACAAGGTATTCGTGAGCTTGTGTTGAGTGAAAGGAGGTAGTGATGAAGGTGTGACAGTATGTAAAAGAAACTTAAATTATGCAGCAGTAGTGTGATGTCATGGTGAAACTAGTGTACCATATGCTTTTACTCGTCTTATACAATATCTTAAAAACTGCTCCAGTAAGAAGCGATCTGAACAAGGGAATTGAGGAGTCTTTTTCATTCAATATATTCTGTTTTCTATGGTACTGTTTGCCGCTTAATAGTTGTATGAGTTTAGAATTATCGGAAATGTAACATGATTTTATATTATATATATATATATATATATATATATATATATATATATATATATATATATATATATATATATATATATATATATATATATATATAACACTTTCAATAATCAAGTTATGAATTTGAAGGTAACACAATAACACTTAGGATAACTTAATTTACGTAAAGATAACTTACTTTCAATTTATTTGAGGGCATTTCTAACAATTCAATAATTCGCCCAAGTTAAGTAAATTACGACAATATCAAACCTCTTCATAACTTCTAACTACAGAACACTTATGAGATTTCTGATCCATATCAAACAAAAAAAGTTATAATTCTACAAACAACTTGCATGAAATTGATTAACAATTCATGTGTCTGGTCTTAGGGTGTCTCTACGTCTTGTGGTTTGCCATATATTGGTAAAGATGATAGTCACAGGTGTATTTCATAACATTCTGTCGACGTGCCTCGAAGCCACCACCTCTCGATCAGGGAGACTTAACTCAAATCTTGCAGTTTTTCTTTCCTCTTGTAATACAAGGAAGGAATCAATGTATTTGTTCTCTGCGACATTGCCTCTGATATTAGAATATCCTTGCTTTGCTGGAGGGTTCAGAACTGCGCAACATAATGGAGGTGGAATCTAACTAGACTTAAGTATAGTGGCAAAACTACATCCTTACTTTTGCTTGTAAGGTTCCGGCTAATAAATCCTAATTTCCTTCTTGTTTTCTTCGTTGCGTCTTTGCAATTCCGAAAATTTTAAGTTTTCGGAGACAGTGACACTTAGATGCCACACGTAAGGGAAACGCTTTATCTTCTGGCCCGTCTGTTCATAATCAAATTCTTTATTGAGGTAAATTTTTTGAAACTGATTTTTATATCCATTAACATCAAATGGTATTAGTCGTGTTTTTCACACCATTCTTTTATTTCACTTCGATCCTGTTGTATTCTAAGCCTTCCTTCTTCCCTTGATATGGCATTGGCGATCTTTTGGTCTCAGCTGTCAAATTTAGACACTAAGTTATATAACCTTGTATTGATGTAATGACTATTTATGGTAGGTACCAGGACGGAACCTTGTACGACCTCACTAGTCACGGGTGACCACAGTGATGACTCCCCATTCATTACGACTCTCTCTGCCTGCCAATGAGTAACGAAGCTTCCATCCATTTTCTTATGCTACCCAAAATCCCCAAGGCCATGACTTTCAGCTTCAACCTATCGTCGGAGACTTGGTCGAATGCTGTTTTGAAGTTGAGAAATATAATATACATTACTTTCGTGTTGTCATGGCTAATTGATTAGTTCATGAGAAAATTCATGGAGGTTTGTGTGGTATGATCTGTGCTTTGTAAACCCATGTTGTGTGTTATTGATAAGTGTGTGTGTGGTTCAAGGTAAGCTACGATTTCATGTCTAATAATCGTCTTGAGAATTATGCATATAACTGATGTAAGATTAATAGGATGGTAATTATCGGGCATCTCACGGCTTCCCTTTGTATATACATATAATGGTAACTTCTTCTATTCCTGTTCCTAAGTCCTACAGTAATCATCGATCCTAGAGAGATTTTCTAGGTATACAGGTTAGAGGTTTGTTTGGCAGTTTCATGTTTGACATTTTTAATCGTGGATAGAAACGGTCTTGGGACCTGGACTTTTATCAATCTTCCTCTTAACTGTGTTAGTGACTCTTTATCTGTGATGGTCAAGTCTGGTATCGTACTGTCGTATGCTATCTAGCACTGTCTCTAATTCGTGTTCCCCCCGACCTCCCTTTTTTTTTTAAGTGTAAAAACTGTAATTGAAAATTTTCTCCATGTTATTACATGCTTTTCTCCTGCACGATGGTTTCCCCTGTCTTCGTTTGCTGAGGGTCCTGCCCCACTCTTTATACATTTGTTTGGTGTTCGTGTAAATTGCGCAGGTAAATAAAAGCGGAAAAGAACACTTCGTCTATGAGGATGATGATTCTCCACCAATGGTGAATGCCTGTTGGCTCAGCGATGACCTCATTTTGACCCGACGACCGGAGCACACATTGTGGTAGATCCTCGTTCTACCAACTCCCGTCAGAGAGAGAGAGAGAGAGAGAGAGAGAGAGAGAGAGAGAGAGAGAGAGAGAGAGAGAGAGAGAGAGAGAGAGAGAGAGGACAACATTGAAGAAAATCAGTCATCTCTCGAGCCAGTAGCAGTGATCAGGTTGGAGGATTTTATTCTGCTTTGATCTTCCCGATCCTCTTACCTTTCGAGGGGTACAAAAGACTTGCTGAGCTCTGTGACGAAGACGCTTCCTCTTTCCCCTTTCTGCGTATGTGTGGCGCGAATTCTGTTTGGTAGGGTGGGAGGCCTGTCTGTTGGACCCCACCCGAGGCAAGCCAGATACAGAGGCCACGATAGACAGGGTATTAGGTGTTGGAGAAATATCGAAGTCCTTATCAAAGTCACTATTCTTTGAGAGAAGAGAGAGAGAGAGAGAGAGAGAGAGAGAGAGAGAGAGAGAGAGAGAGAGAGAGAGAGAGAGAGAGTCATGATCCTTCGACTTTAAATTGACAGTCAACGACCAGACTGGAATAAGACTGTCGGAGGAGACGCAGCACAAGAGAATGCTTTTATTGTGCATTCACTGGTCCAGAAAGATTCAGCAGGAGGCCAGGAGAAAAAAAGAAAGAGTGGCTGAACATTTTCTTTACACGACTGTTAACTTTTATTCTTTTGTCTAAAAAAGAAAATTCGAATGAAGCCTCGAAAGTTTCAGATTCATTGTTTCTGAGACCGTGTCCGTTTTGACTGAGTCTCTGACAATATAATGTGCGCCATAATAGCCTCTTGGCATTTCAGTCAAGACCCACGTCTGAGCGCGACATATTATCTCGTAGTTCTTGTACCTTCATGTGTGCCATGTATCGCTGGCATTGAAAGCACACCATGTGTCATGAACTAATGGTTGTATATGGATGATTATTAGAATCACCTCTGCCTCTTGCCTCTCTGTAATTTGTTAACGTAAGGGAGAAAAATCACTGATTTCCCGTCTCTACCAAAGGCGCGAGAACGTACCTCGAAAATGCGTAGCCCGTGGAATAGCGATGTTAGAATCTGTGCTAGGATAACCCAAGCTGAATGAACAGGATTAATTGAAAGAATCCTTCGCGTGTGTATGTGAACACGCTGACACATAAAGCTGCAAATGAAGCCTACACTAAGATTTAACTTTTTTTGAAACGTTACACAACTTTTTCTTCATAGTTTTACATTTAAGGGATATTGACCTATTGGAATACTATTGAGAAAATTATTGCGAATACGTAAATGACGTGCTTTAAGTGGACTGAATCAGGGAATATCTAGGGCAATATATACTAAGTCGACCCATATGCATGTGGGTGGAGCCTGTATGCTACGTCATTGGCCCTATTAAAAAGAAAACGTGCTGGTATACAGGGATAACTTTGCTCACGCTTTCTATACCTTCCCTCACAGTAACCATACCTTTCCTTACGGTACCCATACCTTCCCTTAAAGTATCCATACCTTTCTTCACGGTATCCTTGCAAAGTAGGGTTCAGGGCCGCGTGACGCCACAAGGCGGTCCGACCTGCGCGGTTGTGTCCGTTTTTTGGAGTCGGAGTGAGTTGACTTTGTATATATAGGATTAGGGGAACATGAAGCAGCCGAGGTAATCCACGGAAAGGTCTGCGTGGCCTGGTTGTGGACAGGGGTGGCTGTGTTTCTGGTGCGTTTCACATGACACCTAGAGAATGGATGTGAGAGTGTTAGGCCTTTTCTTCGTCTCTGTTCATGGCGCTATGTCGCTAATACGGGAAACCATGAACAAATATGGAAATGAACCTTGAAACTAAGGACATGGTGAGCGTCAATATGTAGCCTCTTCTACCTTAAAATGAGTAGCAAAAGTGGGACCTCCATGCCTAGTATCTATTACCTCGTCTGTAAGCTCAAAAAATACCTTAATTGTAAATATAGGAGAGTAGCCTAGGAAAGGAGGGTGGAAGTTATTATTGCAGTGCCATAAAGATGCGAGATATATGAGACTGCTGTTGTCGTAAGTCATCTGAGGAAGCTGGTGGACCATTATGAATTAATATTATAACTTTCCACCAGGTTGATATACAAATAGACGAGACTATGGGAAAGTCTTGCCCTCCTCCGATCTATACGGACCTCAACGCGGTGGTGGGGTTTGTGTGTGTGTGTGTGTGTGGAGCAGTGATCGCTTGAGCTATGGCAGCGAGGATTTTACTTTCCCTGGTAGGTTTAACCAAGCTGCAAAGGTCAAGCTTGAGCTAGCTCTCAGACGAACACATGTTGGCTGTTGTCTCTCCTACACTCTTCCTTCTTCCCTTCATATTCCATCGAAACTGGAAATGGTGTTTTGTTCGAGTTGACATGAATTTCTAAGCATATTCAAAACTGTATTAAGAGCACTGAACAGCCCTAGATGCTCTAGTGCTTGGCTCATAAGCCTAAAACTTTACAATCCAATCCTATGGGGAAAGTCTTGGATGCTAGCAACCTAAAAGGAATCGGGCCAGGATAGGTTCACTGATGCGTAGAAAACTGTATCCATTTCACTGATAGATATTCATGATGGCTCTCCTCCCCTCTTCCCGCTAACCGCACGCGCACCGTGTTTACGCAGGGAGGTTTATATCGCATGGAATCCATAAAATTTACAAGTATCTCCTTACCCTCGGGAGGTAAACGAGCCTAATCTCAGGAGTTTTGTTGACCCATCGTACTGGCGTGGACGTAATAGTGATTCCCTCATTAATTCACGGGAGGCTCTTGTTTTCCCTTTAGCGATAGAACATCTGTTTCTGGGTTTACAATAATTGTAGTTAAAAAAAAAGAGCAATAACTGGAATTTTCCTTGTAATGAGCTTATGGTATTTGACGATACCCTTGTACGAGCTTGTGATATTTAACGATAAATAATGATGTCAAGTCACTTTAAAGCTTTTTTTATTATCAGAGTGTAATGTTAAGTGTCTTACAAGACTCTAGATATGAAGATCACGTATGTACAGGCTAAAGAATGGCAGTGTGTGATAAGTGTAGCAAGTGTGTTTTCTGGACCACCACCAACACCACCTTCTATTTCATCATCAGATTCTTCAGTAGTGAAATGAGATAACCCAAAAGTCGTCTATCATTCACCCAGATCTCTAACCCATTCCTGGTATGACATGACTGCAGGCCGTGTGACCTTAGCGTTTCACCTTTTGCTTCGAAAAGCGGTTCATTACATAGCTATGATGAGATTTTAAGCACCGAATGTAAGTTTAACTACGTGGGTATCAGCAGGGCTGTGATGGTACCAGATTAGATCAGGGGTTTTATTCCTGGCAAAGGCATAGAGAGTTACGGCCAACATCTGATTAATAATGTATTGTACATCCTTACGTCGTTTGTAATATTCTGTCACGGAATAATGCAATGTCCATCACTCTCTGCCATATCTTGTCACTGAACGGTGCCCTCTTCCTTGCTGTGTGACACGTAGAATGCAAGTCAACAATGCGTGTGCTCCATCCAACGTTTCATATATCCATCACAGGGTAATGCATTCTCCAGTGTAATGTACACCTTCCAAAGCAATGTACTCTCCTCCTCAGTAAATATATGTTAGTACACAGCGCTCCTTGTAATGTATCTGTCACGGAGGAGTGTAATTTTCTTCCACCTGGAGTATGAATCGCTGAGTTCTTGATTTCCCTCCCTGCCCCTATTCATGGTGTGATTTATCACTGTGTGGTGCGTTTTTACCAATTCAGGTTCGGTGTATTTATGTTACTCGTGACTCGCTTAGGAGTACTGCATGGTGTGGGGACACTTCTATCAGGATTGGAAAGAGGTTCTGTCTTTACTGTAGGAGAGAGAGAGAGAGAGAGAGAGAGAGAGAGAGAGAGAGAGATTCGACATTTGTTCTTCCACTTGTGAAGTTTAATTCGGGCGCTCCGTATATGCGCTCCGGAGAACTAAGACGCTTAATTGGTTTACGTGTACCCTCCGGCGTGGTGGGAGAGCGAAGGTGTGGGTATTCAAGATACGTTGTACTCAGGTAGTGGCACCTCCTTCAGTTGATGGTCTTTTTCACTATGTCTTATAAATAATGAAGGAATGAAGTAGAATTTAGATAGTAAGAGGCCACTTTGGTCCCTTTGAGGCCTGTCTGTGAGGGTAGAAAGAATATGAGACTTATAGATCAGTGAAACTTAAAGTAGAGAGAGAGTCAAATATACTGTAAACTTTCATGTTGATGAGAAGGAGCAGCTATTCTTAGTCGTGGATAATATTCACTTTAAGGTTTTCTTTCATCATTTCCTATCCTCACTGTTTCACATTTATACAAATTGCATTTCTTCTGAGGCGAAATATCTATTAAGTCTATTCTTAAACTTATCTGTGGTACGACTTCAACTATTTTGATGGGTAAATCCTTCCATATGTTGATAATCCTAAAAAAGCAAATTCCATCGTGTAACGATAGTGTTTCATGGGAGTAATATATCTACATTTTCCTCTGTGTGTGTGTGTGTGTGTGTGTGTGTGTGTGTGTGTGTGTGTGTGTGTGTGTGTGTGTGTGTGTGTGTGTGTGTGTGTGTGTGTGTGCGTGTGTGTGCCTGCCCTCTTATCTATTAGTATTTATCTATCTGTGCAGTACGTTAGGGAGTTATACACAATCGTGGAACCCTCATCTCTTGAACTTTCACTATAATCATTCATTTTTTTTCAGACTTATACATGGTGTCCGCATTCATAATTTCAGAATTCAGTTTCTTTCATTTATCCATTTCTCTTAAACTATGAGAATATTTCTTTACATATTATCTATCAAGTTTCTTGACAAATTTCAAGATATCATCAAACTGGTTTAAGAACTTAAAGACAGTGATCAGGTCACCCCTTGCTCTTCTCTCATCCATGGTGGACAGACATTATACACCTAACATTTTCACTGTCACTCGGTTCTCATAATTCTGGAACCATCTTTGTTGCCCTCCTCTGTACTTTCTTTATTAGTTCGCTGTACTTCTATACATGCTGGAACTAAACTTAAGAAGCACATTCATGTTTGGCCTGATATAAGGCATGAACAGCTTCTTGAATATTTCCTTTTTTCCATCTACTTAAAATCTCTTCTAATATCTAGATTTTATCGATAGGTTAGGGACGATGATGATGATGATGTCGACTCCCAAATTTTTTCTCAGACAAAGATTCCTGAGGCGTATTTCCTGCAAGATGATATTCATTTTCAGGCTTTCTGTCATTATGTCCTACACTCATTATTTCACATTCATACAAATTACATTTCATCAACTACCCATTAGTCCGATTTTGGAGTTTGACTATGTCCCCTTGTAAGTTGGTGCAATCTCCCTTGTTTTTTTTTTTTTTTTATCTGTATCAAGTCTTTGGCATCGTCTGCAGATACGTCCAGATCTAGATATTCTCATGATGAGCGTTACATATTAGCCTTGCCTGTTAGGAAACTTTACTCGAAAGAAAGTGTAATTCTCTCTCCTCTCCTCTTCTCTTCTCTCTCTCTCTCTCTCTCTCTCTCTCTCTCTCTCTCTCTCTCTCTCTCTCTCTCTCTCTCTCTCTCTCTCTCTCTCTCTCTCTCATTTTGGACAATATTTTGAACCACTTGAAGCCAACGTAGTCGTGTTGTCCGATTCCACCTGCCATGAATCATCTGCTTGTCTCCTTTGGTTCGAAGAAAACTCCTTTCTTTATTCCTGAACTCTCATTCAGCTTAGAAAGCCAGATCAGCTTACGGACTCGGACTTTCAGCTGAAGCTTACGACTCGGTCCTTTCAGCTGAAGCTGTGGTATTCCACATGCATTACGTCAACACATTTCAGCTGCGCATCATTCTGTTTCCTCATAATCGCCAGTAACCTATAAGGTAGCAAGTCATTCATCTACACAGTAACAATGGTGTCCAGAGGAGGAGAGTTTATATGGAAATATCTACAACCACGGAAATCGAATACCAGTGTCTCCTACGCTATATGGAAATATCTCCTACGCTATATGGAAATATCTCTTACGCTATATGGAAATATCTACAACCTTGGAAATCGAATACCAGTGTCTCCTACGCTGTATGGAAATATCTACAACCATGGAAATAGAATACCAGTGTCTCCTACGTTGTATGGAAATATCTCCCACGCTATATGGAAATATCTCCTACTCTATATGGAAATATCTAAAACCATGCAAATAGAATGCCTTTGTCTCCTACGCTGTATGGAAATTTCTACAGCCATGGAAATAGAATACCAGTGTCTCCTACGCTGTATGGAAATATCTACAACCTTGGAAATCGAATACCAGTGTCTCCTACGTTGTATGAAAATATCTACAACCACGGAAATCGAATACCAGTGTCTCCTAGCTATATGGAAATATCTCCTACGCTATATGGAAACATCTCCTACGCTATATGGAAATATCTACAACCTTGGAAATCGAATACCAATATCTCCAATGATCCGTTCGATATACGTATATACAAGACGGCAGAGAGTTCCCCTCTTGGTGATCCGGGTGAAGGGCATTATGGAGGCTGGAACTCCCGCCAGTATGGACCAAATCGGCTGTTGTTTCGTCCCTGTGCAGCTGGTGGTACATAAATACAGGCCATCCTATATATACGACCCGAGGGGCAAGGGCAGGTCACAGCCAGGAGCTGTATGTTGACGATATGTTAGGGAGGAATGTGCCATAGTTGTCATCGTAGCTTTGGTCCTTAAGGGGACGTTCACGTACGGAACTGACTCCCTGGCTTGTTTTTACCCTCGACATTCCCTTCTCTCTTATTATGAGGGTAGTCTTCTGGGTTATCTTCCATCCGCAGTTTTGAGATTTTTTGAAGTGGTCAGGCTCTTCGCTTCATGTTATTACCATTATTATTATTATTATTATTGTTATTGTTATTATCATTATTAATATTATCATTATTATTACTATTGTTGCTATTATTATTATTATTGTTGTTATTATTATTATTATTATTATTATTGTTATTGCTATTATTATTATTATTATTATTATTATTATTATTATTATTATCATTATTATTATTATTATTATTATTGTATTATTAATCGTTAATATCATCCTTATTAATACTGTTATCATCTACGACCACATGACATCTTTAAAGGGGTTCTTGTAGCTCTTAGGCTGCACTACAATCCGAAGTAGGGAAGTTATGGACTCTTACGGAGCGAGAAGTTCCTGGAGAAGACTCTACTCCCTTTCGCCAACTGACGTGTGACATAAGACTCGCTGAGGGCGAGATTCACTCCCGTTGTCACCTCAAGAAAACGAATTCTGGTCATATCGTCATATCAGCAAAAGACGAATTCTGGTCATATCGTCATATCAGCAAAAGACGAATTCTGGTCATATCGTCATATCAGCAAAGGCTATACTTACATTGTCTTACCACTTTGCCTCTACTAACCTTACGTCCTTGATGATTCAAATTCATCTGGTATTATCATGTTTTTAAAAGGTTGTTAGTATCGTGGCAGTTTCGTAAGTTTGAGCGAACGGATATACTTATGGTATTCTGACGGTCTTGAGTACATTTTTGTGTCTCATGAAACACAGTTGTAAGTGTGTATGAATTAATGATGCATGCGAGATATCGAATCTTGAAAATGCCCTCGAGCTGCAAGGGGTTCGAACCCCGCACCATTTGCGTGATTGCTGGGTACGCTAACATTTGCGTGATTGCTGGGTACGCTAACCACTTGGCTATATGATCACCTCCTCAGTGTACTTCCCTTCTCATATTTCGCAACAGTCCCCTCACTCTCCCTCTTTTACCTTATGCACTCCTCTCTTTCCACGCTTTCCCTCCCTCATCCCACTTACTACTCCCTTTCTGACAAGTTTCCTCTTTCATTTCATGTCCTGGCTTCGGTTCGCTTAATCCCGACAGCTGTAAAGGAACTCTTTTGCTGTCTGCGTCATCAGTCTGCTTCCAAATCTTAACAGGCTGTGATCAGGTCGACCCTCACTCTTCTTTCTTCCATGATGGACAGACTTAAGACCTTTATAGCCTTTCCCTGCAACTCTGCGATCTTATTATCTGGTACCACCTTTTGATGCCCTCCTCTGAACCATCTTTTGAAGCATTTTGTGCTTCTTTAGGGTGCGGTAATCCAACATGAGAAGCACAATCTAGTTTTGGTCTTACGTAAGACTGCAGTCAGCTTGCTCACTAACCTAACCTCACCTAACCTAACCTAACCTAACCTAAACTTAACCTTACCTAACCTAACCTGAATGCTTTTCTGAGATCTACCAGCAGACAGTATGTTGACGTCTTTATTATTTATCAGTGTGGGACTCTGGGACCATGTCAACTTCCAGGTCTCTCTCACACACAGATTTCTGCTTGATGATATTCATATTGAGGCTTTCTCTCACATGTCCCATTTTCATTGCCTTGTATTTACTCGGGGTGACTTTTATTGTGTCCCATTTTCATTGCCTTGTATCTACTCGGGGTGAAATTTATTGTGTCCCATTTTCATTGCCTTGTATTTACTTGGGGTTGACTTTGATCAGTCATATTTCAAACCAGTTTTGGAGTATGTCCAGGTCCCGTTTTCAATTAATGTAGTCTTCCTCACTTTTCACTTTCCTTTATGACCTTTGCGTTATTTGCAAACATATTCATGTTGGAGACCACACCTCTGTGTGTGTGTGTGTGTGTGTATGTGTGTGTGTGTGTGTGTGTGTGTGTGTGTGTGTGTGTGTGTAAAAATGAATTTCAAGACTTTATTTCTCAAAAGTCACACAATGATTCAGACGCATTATATATATATATATATATATATATATATATATATATATATATATATATATATATATATATATTTTTTTTTTTTTTTTTTTTTTTTTTTTTTTATACTTTGTCGCTGTCTCCCGCGTCTGCGAGGTAGCGCAAGGAAACAGACGAAAGAAATGGCCCAACCCCCCCCCCCATACACATGTACATACACATGTCCACACACGTGTATACATACCTACACAGCTTTCCATGGTCCACCCCAGACGCCTCACATGCCTTGATTCACTCCACTGACAGCACGTCAACCCCTGTATACCACATCGCTCCAATTCACTCTATTCCTTGCCCTCCTTACACCCTCCTGCATGTTCAGGCCCCGATCACACAAAATCTTTTTCACTCCATCTTTCCACCTCCAATTTGGTCTCCCTCTTCTCCTCGTTCCCAACACCTCCGACACATATATCCTCTTGGTCAATCTTTCCTCACTCATTCTCTCCATGTGCCCAAACCATTTCAAAACACCCTCTTCTGCTCTCTCAACCACGCTCTTTTTATTTCCACACATCTCTCTTACCCTTACGTTACTTACTCGATCAAACCACCTCACACCACACATTGTCCTCAAACATCTCATTTCCAGCACATCCATCCTCCTGCGCACAACTCTATCCATAGCCCACGCCTCGCAACCATACAACATTGTTGGAACCACTATTCCTTCAAACATACCCATTTTTGCTTTCCGAGATAATGTTCTCGACTTCCACACATTTTTCAAGGCTCCCAAAATTTTCGCCCCCTCCCCCACCCTATGATCCACTTCCGCTTCCATGGTTCCATCCGCTGACAGATCCACTCCCAGATATCTAAAACACTTCACTTCCTCCAGTTTTTCTCCATTCAAACTTACCTCCCAATTGACTTGACCCTCAACCCTACTGTACCTAATAACCTTGCTCTTATTCACATTTACTCTTAACTTTCTTCTTCCACACACTTTACCAAACTCAGTCACCAGCTTCTGCAGTTTCTCACATGAATCAGCCACCAGCGCTGTATCATCAGCGAACAACAACTGACTCACTTCCCAGGCTCTCTCATCCCCAACAGACTTCATACTTGCCCCTCTTTCCAGGACTCTTGCATTCACCTCCCTAACAACCCCATCCATAAACAAATTAAACAACCATGGAGACATCACACACCCCTGCCGCAAACCTACATTCACTGAGAACCAATCACTTTCCTCTCTTCCTACACGTACACATGCCTTACATCCTCGATAAAAACTTTTCACTGCTTCTAACAACTTGCCTCCCACACCATATATTCTTAATACCTTCCACAGAGCATCTCTATCAACTCTATCATATGCCTTCTCCAGATCCATAAATGCTACATACAAATCCATTTGCTTTTCTAAGTATTTCTCACATACATTCTTCAAAGCAAACACCTGATCCACACATCCTCTACCACTTCTGAAACCGCACTGCTCTTCCCCAATCTGATGCTCTGTACCTGCCTTCACCCTCTCAATCAATACCCTCCCATATAATTTACCAGGAATACTCAACAAACTTATACCTCTGTAATTTGAGCACTCACTCTTATCCCCTTTGCCTTTGTACAATGGCACTATGCACGCATTCCGCCAATCCTCAGGCACCTCACCATGAGTCATACATACATTAAATAACCTTACCAACCAGTCAACAATACAGTCACCCCCTTTTTTAATAAATTCCACTGCAATACCATCCAAACCTGCTGCCTTGCCGGCTTTCATCTTCCGCAAAGCTTTTACTACCTCTTCTCTGTTTACCAAATCATTTTCCCTAACCCTCTCACTTTGCACACCACCTCGACCAAAACACCCTATATCTGCCACTCTGTCATCAGACACATTCAACAAACCTTCAAAATACTCATTCCATCTCCTTCTCACATCACCACTACTTGTTATCACCTCCCCATTTACGCCCTTCACTGAAGTTCCCATTTGCTCCCTTGTCTTACGCACCCTATTTACCTCCTTCCAGAACATCTTTTTATTCTCCCTAAAATTTACTGATAGTCTCTCACCCCAACTCTCATTTGCCCTTTTTTTCACCTCTTGCACCTTTCTCTTGACCTCCTGTCTCTTTCTTTTATACTTCTCCCACTCAATTGCATTTTTTCCCTGCAAAAAGACGAATATTCATCCATCACTGTACCCCGGTGAACTGGCAGCCAGAGGTGGTTATTGGTTCCTTTAAGTATCGATGAATGTTATGAATAATATTGAGATGAATGACAGGAGATCAACAGTTGACAGCCGGCGACATTAGGGGGGGATTAAGAAGCACTTGGGTGAATGATATACATGACTCGTTTCCAAACTGGTGGATATACTCACAAGATGAAATCATTAATACACGTTATATTATGACGAAGGCCAGAATATTGAACATGATTTCAGAACCTGGGGTCTATTATTTAGGTCTTTTGCTTATCTATATAGAGCATTTGAAACTAATGCCAGCATGCGTGTGTGTGTGTGTGTGTGTGTGTGTGTGTGTGTGCAAGATATCTCATAGATATTTCACCATTATTACTCCAAATATATAATGAAAATGGTAGAAGTAAAATTTAAAATTGGGGATGTTAGTTTTATGAATTTACTTCCGTATATGACGTGTGTGACGCAAAAGCATAATTGAAACTCTGTCAGAGCAGTGAATATTTTGGAGATATATTGAATTTACAATACGGAAATTCATAAAAGATTGTCAGAGATACAAGATGAAAATTTGTTTTTTTTATAAAGTTATTAAGATACTTATATAATGGGACGATACTTATCCCTGAAATAGATAAGGAGTAAAGAAAACTGTAAATCACCTTACGTTCTTGTAAAACCCAAGACACTGAACTAACTGTTGTTATTTATATAAAGCTATTCATACTGATTACTGCCAGAGTGAAGGCAATAACTGTAACTTGAAATATCTCGACATAGCTGTTGCCTTAAATGCCTTATCCATACTGCGACCAGAAAATATCATAACTTTCATGACAATTGAAGGAAATGAGTAGAAGCAATGATGCAAGCCAAGCTAGATAACCATACATCGCTTTCCAACGTTTCTTTCCCCTTGTAATATTCTATATTTGCAATGGCCAGTTACTGAAGCATGTGGATCAGTAAAAGCAATTCCCAATCAACCGTTGATTACACTCGGTAATAACAAACGTCTAAAGTGTTGTGACTGTCTCAGGCCGAAACCACTGCGTTACCATGTTCACTGCGGCATCTATAATGAAGTAACGTATAGTCGGCATTTGTTCTCTCCTCACTGATCATCTTACCATCAGGTTCAGATGATGTAATTTGCCGCAGTTCTCATGGACCATTAAGAGAACCTCCTTTCAGCAGAAGAGTTCCTGAACTCGTCATCAACTTCATTTAAGAGAATTTCAACACCACTAAAACTAAAGGAAGCAGCAAAACTTAAAGGTTTAGAGGTGAAGTCAAGTTTTTCCAGCTCCAAGGAGTCTCTTATAATCCTTATGAGGCTCCTGCAGCAACCAGGGAGCTCTCCACGTCCACCAGTCGAGACCTTGGGGTCATAAGGTTTTGTGATGTGTGAGCGTTCGTGAGCAGAGAGTGTAGGACACTTGTTTAGAGACTCAAATACTACTGCAGACTCCGTTCTGAAAACACTCTTGCTGATTGCCTGATATTCTCTGTGGTACTTCCTTGGGGCTCCTTTGTCTCTCACTTCGAAAAGCCTCTCAAGGTTTATAGAATTTATAACATTTTCTGGACCTCAGTAAGAGTGATTGTAAGGCTCGTAAGCGATCACCAAATCCAGAACTCTTTTATAGGCTTGTATCCTTTTTTGACACCCAGAGGGTTGGCCTGATAGTGATAGTACACAAGGGTTGTCATTGCTTCCTTTGAAGATTTATATCCTAAGGGCATAATACAAGAGACGCTTATCGTAAAGATCATACTGAATCCCGCTCTGAAAAGTACCGATATAATCCTGGAAGGTCAAGCACTTTGCGAGTCTTGGAGAGTTGAAGTTATCCCATTCCATCTGAAGCCGTGTCGATTTATATCAAGATGGGGAATCCACTCCACTCCCTTCGTATTGTTCGCTTACTTGAGCAGGAAAAGATTCGAAAGATTACCTCCTCATGACTTTGATGAGATAGACTCCTTTTACTGCCTTCGAATGAGATATCTTTCTACCATTCACATCGGTTGGAAGTTAAGAAATCCTAAGAGACAAAGTACATCAAATAAAATCTATTGCCATGGAGTGCAGCAGACTCGATAAACTACTCTTTCTTGCTTTTCAAGTGCCTTGTGGCATTTCCAGTGGATCTGCAAACAAGGACAACTCTCGTTTCTCTCTGTTTGTCGTCTTTCGTTCTTAAGATCCGACGGCAATGGCAGTGACTGATCTGTTACTGGAATGGAGTTACTGGGAAACTAATGTATTTTCTCAATTATCGTCGCTGGCAGCAGCAAAACCTTTCAAGAAACCCTGATTGGGAAGCGAGTGGGTTCTGACAATACCACAATACCTTGATATCGAGTACAGTTCCAGGAAACGGAACAATATATAACGTGAATATTTCTTCGTGGAATTCTGAATTGAGTACTTGGGTAGGAAGGAGTTCTTCATCCTTGTCGTCGAAGTCTGCATCTTCACTAAAGGACGCCTCGGTATTATGCCTGTTGTGGTGTTATGGCTAACGTTGTTGGCTCTTCATCTACTGGCCCGGGTTCGATCCTCGGTGCAGGCAGACGGTACACAGTTCGCTGACCAAACTTGAAAGATGTGTTATAGTTTTTGCCTCATGTAGCATATGAATAGCTTGGTAAATATTTACATATCCATATACTTGAAGGTTATTCTAATGTTTACCGGCAACCAGTTTGTCTCCTTGACTATTCTTGTAGTATGAAGTCCTTGTGACGTTTAGAACTAGGAAACCTGAAGTTTATCTCTTACTTGATGATGATCATAGCGAGGCCTTCTTTCACTTCATCCCAACCTCATTATCTCGGACTGAATATCATCAGCCATGTATCAAACCAACTTTGGAGTCTGTTTAAGTCCCTTTGTAAGCTGATGCAACCCCCCTCGATTTTCAGTTCCCATATGACTTTTGCATCATCTGCAAACACATTCAAGCAGGAGTCCGCACACCTTCAAGTAAGGCACTTACATCGATCAAGCAACGTAATGGTCCCGGAACAGAAAGAACCTTGTAGTACGCCACTGGTCACCTGACCCGTTTAAAGAACGCTTCTCGTCTGTTCCCTTCCACCAAGATACTCTTCCGTCCATTGAGTGAGGGAGTCCGCCCCTTTTTTTCAACCTGGTGATCCAGTTACTTAATCGGCTTCACCCGCGGTACAAAGGACAGTTACTCTCTAGCAGTTCAAAATACAAACAATTCACCTATCCTTCATTCCCTTGTGTGTAGTACACAGAGTTCACTCTCTCGTAGTAATCTAAGAGGTAATTTGGATCTACTTTCCCCAAAATCTTGCTGTTTCTTACTCGGGTACTTTTTTTTTTTCCTCTGTAGTAAGTCATTCAGTTGCTTTCTAATCATCTTTGTGAATATCTGGCAGACCACACTGGTTAGTGAGAGCCGTCTGTAATTCAGCGCCTCTTCCCGGCATTTCCTTAAGGATCTTCAGTAGAACGTACACCCTTTTCCATAACCACAACACTGTGTCTCCCTGCAGCGACAACTTGAACAGTATTTCAAGAGGTTTATCTCGTGTATCTGCGCAGATCTTCAGCGCATATGTTGAAATTTAAGGACCATAAGCCTTAAATATGTCGAGATCCTTAAGGATTTTGTTAACGCCTTGTCATGATATCTTGATGTTTTCTGAAACCTCTTCCCCATTCCATCTTAAATGGTGTTTTGGGCCGTAGCGTCTTCTGTGAAAACACTTTTGAACTTGTTATTCAGTTCCTTACATGTCCTTACGTCATCCTCGACAATTCTACCCTCTGAATCCCTTAACCTGATCAGATGCTGTTGAAGTGACAAATGACTCCTGCTAAATTTATGGAAAAGTTTCTGATTCCCTTGGGCCCTTGTTCACACATAACCTCTCAGAGGGTCTTTGTGTGTGTGTGTGTGTGTGTGTGAGGAGAGAGAGAGAGAGAGAGAGAGAGAGAGAGAGAGAGAGAGAGAGAGAGAGAGAGAGAGAGAGAGAGAGAGATCCTACATCCTGGATCAGCCATCATGTAATCAGCTTAGCAAGAAAGTAGAACGCATGAGCTACACTTCCTCCAACAGTTAATCTTATTTCCTAGTAAGAAAAAGATTTATTTTTTTTTTCCTAGGAAGACGAGGAGGAGGAGGAGGAGGAGGACATAAAATATCAACATCTGTTCTGATGATTTAAAATCCTCTTTGAAACTCCCTGAATTATGAAAAAAGGCTTCCCTTATCCCTATGGTAATATCATATGGATCTTATGGAGACCAGGTAGTCTGTCTGTAGAGATGAGGTGGCAGAGACGTTGTGTGGGGAGGGAAGATCCATACAACTTTAACAGGTACGGTTTTGGGGGCGTTTGTGATGTGATGGAAATCGTATTATCACCCGTCTGATGCTGTTGACGGTCGAAGGGGGAAATGCCTTCTTCACCCGCTGGTCACAACTGTTGGAGATGTGGTGTGGGGTGATGGTGAGGTGCAACCTCAAAGTCACAACTGTTGGAGATGTGGTGTGGGGTGATGGTGAGGTGCAACTTCAATAGTATTGGTCCTTCTGGAGGGAGATCAAGAGAGCTCGTCATATGGATGACGAAGATAAAGGATATAAAGGAGTCAAACCTACAAAGAGAGAGATACAACTCTTGTGATCTGATTCCTTCAATGCCATCAATGATATTCGTCTGAATTTCAAATGTGATTTCTATGAGTCAACGGGGAGATGAAACACGATAAGTTCCCATGTGCACTTTCGTGTAATAATCATATCATCATGGGAGATACAAGAAAGAAATATAACAGTCAGTTGATATACAATGATATTCGTCGGAATTTCAGATGTGATTTCATGGAATATCAGTTACACTCTTCATCAGTTTTCAAGAACATAGGATTTCAAAATCTTTAGAAATATTTCTATGGCTATGATCTCCCATGAAACAGACATCTATGATGATTCATCTCTGTCATCTCCCATGAAACAGACATCTATGTCCGGGATAGAGAGAGATATATATAACGAGGTGTTCAGTATTGCAATACAAGTTTGCTTGTGTGGTAATAGCAGGTCTTGGGTACTTCGAGAGACCAAGAGGATCCACCACTTTTTAAGGGGGGAAAAGTTTGTGATAAGTGTCACGAAGAGAAGTGCTTTTTAGTATCCAGGCGGCTTTCTGACGCCCAGCATCCCCTAGGTAGGTCTTACTTGACTTCATGGGAGGATCAGATTATATCACGTTCATCCGTTCTCCTGGATGATCCTATGTCAGCCTTGTCCACTTCACTCCTCTCGTCTAGTACAAAGCTGTGGGACGGCACATGCAACAGAAGCCCTAATCAAGGCCATCTCATTAACGATATATATATATATATATATATATATATATATATATATATATATATATATATATATATATATATATATATATATATATATATTCCAATGAGTCAACGGGGAAATGAAAGACAAGTTCCTAAGTGCACTCTTATGTAATAATCATATCATCATCAAGAAAGAAATATAAGTCAGTTGATATACAACGATGAGACGTAGCTAGGACGCCATTTGGTGAAAGCCAGGCACCCATTCTATCAACCAAACCCCCTAGGGGTGGACAAACAGCTAGACTAACTGTGGACCGATTGCTTCAAACAGGAATCGAACCCATACGCTCGACTCTGGGCGGCCCATGAATGCGTTGCCGTCGGGAACGCTAACCGCTACACCACGGAAGTCCATAACCTCTACACACACACATCCACTTAACTGGTTCATGGCGTATTGCTCAACGTTGTGTGCGGGGAAAGGAGAGGTCAGGGTGTAGGACGGAGGCAGAGGCAGGTTGTGCTTTATGAAGGAGGTTGTTGGGATGGGCTGATGGCACTCAGCTCGAGCGATATGACGTGCACTCAAGAGACCTTCCCTTATTCCTGTGTGTGTGTGTGTGTGTGTGTGTGTGTGTGTGTGTGTGTGTGTGTAGAGGTTGCCGAATCTTTCACAAATAATTCTTGTAAAAATGTATTCAGGGTTATGATATGCATAACATGCTACAAATGTTCATACTCTGTCCTTCATCACAAATACAAGTGTGTGTGTGTACACACACACACACACACACACACACTTGATCGCCATTTCCCGTGTTAGTGAAGCTTGCGCTTGGAGCAAACTAAGAAAGGCCGCATTACTCGCATCCTTTCTCGAGCTGTCATGTGCAATATACCGAAACCACAGCTCCTCATATCCACAACCAGGTCCTATGGACCTTTCCATGCCTTTCCCCAGCCGCCTCGCATGCCCTGGTTCAATCCGGTGACAGCACGTCGACCCCTGAATACCACATCGTTCCAGTTTACTCAGTCCCATGTATATTCTACCGTCCCGTGTTCCTTCCACCAGCTTGCTATCCCTCCTCCGTTAATGAGCATGCTATTCATCCTCCTCCCTCCCACCATCATTCCAGTCCTCCTCTTCCTCCTCCTCCTCCTCCTCCTCCTCCCTCCCTCCCACCATCATTCCAGTCCTCCTTCTCCTCCCTCCCACCATCATTCCAGTCCTCTTCCTCTTCCTCCCTCCTACCATCATTCCAGTCATCTTCCTCCTCCCTCCCACCATCATTCCAGTCATCTTCCTCCTCCCTCCCACCATCATTCCAGTCCTCTTCCTCCTCCCTCCTACCATCATTCCAGTCCTCCTTCTCCTCCCTCCCACCATCATTCCAGTCCTCCTCCCTCCCACCAATCCACTATCCCTTCGTCCTTCGAGCAACCAACTATCTCGCAATCCTTCCATCAGCCCACAGAATCTCCTCCCTCCCTCAGTTGATGAAGGTCAAGTGTTACAAGACAACCGCCCATCCCTCGACGACGAGGACAGATTTCGGTGAACCTCCCAAAAACTATCGTGTTTTTTTCCAAAATTGAATTACGGGTTGACAGTGGGTCACCTCTGGTACGAGTAATGGATGCCCAATTGTCAAGGGTACACAGAGAGAGAGAGGCACTGGAGGTGAGGTGAGATCCGGCCATTGAGAAAGCCTCCATCAGGAAGGCATCAGCATCAATGGCCGGCTTGTGTCATCATAAGAGGGACGCCAGCCAGGGAACTGTACCATAACTCACGGCGGAGGGAAGGCCCACCAGAACCTCTGTGGCGCTCGCCTAATACCTCGCCTCATGTGTCCTGAGGCATGTCCTGCGCCTCCAGCTTGACGTGAAGCACCCTATGGCTACACTGCAGGGAACGTTCACTCTCTCTGTCCATCCCATGTTTTCCTTGCCACTCTTTCTCTCTGTCTGTCTGTCTGTTTGTCTCTCTCTCTCTGTCTCTCTCTCTCTCTGTCTTTCTGTCTGTCTGTCTGTCTCTCTCTCTCTCTCTCTCTCTCTCTCTCTCTCTCTCTCTCTCTCTCTCTCTCTCTCTCTCTCTCTCTCTCTCTCTCTCTCTCAGCTGGTGATAAGCCACCCACTGAGGAAGTAAGTATACAGGAGGGTAGAATTTTCATTCCCCTACCTTCACTCACACACAAAAAGTCAGTTCTTCAGTGGCTGTCAGATGTCAGGCTTCTGGTGGATATAACAGCTGCCCCTCCCACGTCCTTTCTACCCTCACCGACACGTAGGCTGTGGGCATTCAGTCTGTAAACATACAATCTCTCTCACACACACACACACACACAACACTGCGACGGCACGTAAACTCATACCACTCGTTCTTCGTAGCTTTAGGAGTAACTACACCCAAAATATGGAACCTGTCAGGAGCACATGAAGCTACAGTAAGTCTCCGTCTTGAAATTTCGCCTTTTTATTGGCTTTTAAGACCATGCTCTGGTCTCCCTGGAGGTCTGCCTCCGATCCTGCCGTATCTTCATTGTAATTTGTAGTAGCCAGTTTTTGCCTATTTTGAGCAAGCACATTGAACTAAGTGTAATATATAAAGCTGAGGTGGTCTTTGATGGTCTTTTAGTGGCCTCAAAACCGCCTTCATTGCCAACATGCGGAAGCTTCAAAGTAGACCAGAGATGGTCTTTGATAGTCTTTTAGTGGCTTCAAAACCGTCTTCATTGCCAACATGAGGAAGCTTCAAAGTAGACCAGAGATGGTCTTTGATAGTCTTTTAGTGGCTTCAAAACCGTCTTCATTGCCAACATGAGGAAGCTTCAAAGTAGACTCGAGGTGGTCTTTGATGGTCTTTTAGTGGCCTCAAAACCGCCTTTCATTGCCAACATGCGGAAGATTCAAAGTAGACCTGAGGTGGTCTTTGATGGCCTTTTAGTGGCCTCAAAACCGTCTTCATAGTCAACATACGGAAGCTTCAAAGTAGACCTGAGGTGGTCTTTGATGGTCTTTTAGTGGCTTCAAAACCGCCTTCATTGCCAACATGCGGAAGCTTCAAAGTCTGGGAGTTCACAGTAACTACGTAAAGCTGTAGTATAGACCTTCTTGGTCTTTGAGGTCAGGTTTTGATACCCTCTGGATCATGTCTTTTATCCGAAGATTCGTTCACTTTAATTTGCCTTTGTTACGTTGCCTATTTTAAATGTGTACAGTGAACTAAGTTTATTCTATGAGGGTGTGGTGGATTTTGGTGGACGGTGATGGACTCAAAATGGCCTTCAAGACCAAGGTGCGGTAGACAGTATCGTGGCCCGATATTCGAATGTACCTACATCCAAAATTGGAGGCTTGAAGGTCGTGCAGTTTGGGCGTGAAAGAGATTCGTACAAGTTCGTAGACAGACGCACAGACGGAAAAGCACTCTACATTTCACACATACACACACACACACACACACACACACACACACACACACACATACACACACACACACACACAGACACACACACACACACATATATATATATATATATATATATATATATATATATATATATATATATATATATATATATATATATATATATATAATGTGAGTCTGTGAGTGTGGTGAGGGAGGTAAATGCAAGAGTTATGGAGAGTGGGACGGGTATGCAGTATGTAGGGGATAAAGAGGTCAGGGAAGAGAGTTAGTTGCTCTTTGCTGATGACACAACACTTGTGGCAGATTCCAGGCAAAAACTGCAAAAGTTGGTTATTGAGTTTGCACGAGTGTGTGAAAGGAGGAAGTTGAGGGTAAATGTGAACAAAAACAATGTTATTAGGTGTGGCAGGGTAGAGGGACAGTAATTGGGGTGTGAGTTTGATTCGAGAAAATTTGGAGGAAGCGAAGAATTTTAGATACGTTGGAGTGGATGTGGCAGGAAATGGAACCATGGAAGCTGAAGTGAGTCATAGGGTGAGTGAGAGAGTGAAGGTTCTGGGAGCACTGAAGAATGTGTGGAAAGAGAAGTCGCTATGTGGGAAGGCGAAAATGAGTATGTTTAAAAGTATAGTAATGCCAACAGTCTTGTTCGGATACGAAGTATGATTCAAAATTGAGGATATCTGCAGGAGAATGGATGTGCCTGAAATGAAATGTTTATGGATTATATGTGACGTGAGATGGTTTGATCGAGTAAGTAATAAACTATTAAGAGAAATGTGGTGTGAAGAGTGTGGTTGAAAGAGTTGGAGCAGTTTTGCTGAGCGAGTGAGATGAGGTTACAAAGAGGATATATGCGTCACAAGTGGAGGGGACAAGGAGATGGGGGAAACCAAATTGGAAATGGAAGGAAGGAGTGAAAAAACGATTTAAGTGATTTGGGCTTTAACATGTAGGAGGGTGAAAGGTGTGCACTGAATAGAGTGAATTGGAACGATGTGATATACGAGGGTCGACGTGCTGCTAGTAGATTGAAACAGTTCATGTGGTTTGGCTGGGGTAAACCATGGAAAGGTCTCTGGGACCTGGTTGTGGACAGAGGGCTGTAGTGTCGGTGCATTGCACATGACAGATAGAAAATGGATGTAAGGGAATGCAGTCTTTCTTCTGTTGTTTCTGGCTAGCGCTATGTATTGACCTCCTGCAGCCTGCTCATGTACATCTCCCAATCGCTCGCACATCTTCCCTGTAAGCAACGCTCATAACCTTTCTTTCACTGGAAACTTAACTTTTTCATTTCATTGCACACTGCCACTTCTCATACGCCTAACTTTGCACCTTCCAGACGTCACCCTTCTCTCGCACATGCCAGCACTCCTTCCCTAAATACCTTCCATCCTCCATCCACTCTCGTAGCTTCATCTGTTCTCACCCTTTGCTATTTCACACTCCATCTCTCCTGGTATCTCCTCACACAAGCCTCTTTTCCAAGCTTCCTTGCACACCCTCCTCCTGCCCATATCGTTTTGTCTTCTCTAAAAGCTCTTCAAATTTTAACGCCGGGCATATGTCGTATATGAGATGCCATGATTACGGTAGTCTGTTGTCCTTCTTATCTCAACTTCTGTTAAAAAAAAAAAAAGAGAAAAAAGAAATGTTGTTAGTAAATAAATGAAATACTCTTTTTTTGAATATCCGATGATCTAGCTATCTGAATTAACAATGAAAACGCTCCTTTTCCCGAAATCTTGAATTTCTTTATAATTCAAAATGGCTCTCTCTTTCCTAGTCTTAAATCCAAACCATCATACCATCCTTTACAAAATATGGACCACCTTGCCCCTTGTGTTGTAATCATCGTCCAAATGACCCACATTATTGATAGCAGAAAGAATCTCAGGCACTGAATCATTGATGTTCCATCAAAAAGTTTGTAATCCTTCGTGATGTAAAGACCCGGATCCAAAGTTTGGTCATTACCTGTCGCTGTTGTGGCAGACAGAAGAGCAGAGCTGCTCGTAAATGATGTCTTGAAATCTTTCAAATGCATTACCAATGTTACATTGGGTTATGATCAGGCGGGATGTATGTATTGTGAGATTGTATACGTCGTAATGATCTCATGGGTCATTGAGACGTACCGTTGTGGATGTATTTGCTTCGTGCGTGATGGGCATTTTTGTGACAGTGGTGTATATGAGGGGTAAGAAGAGAGGGAAAATAATTACGTGTGAGTCCTTACGAGGAGGTGTTTGTGCCAGAAGGAACGGACAGCGCGTAAAGCTGACCGCAGGAAAACATAAGAGTTATGTACAAGTTTTCTGTATGAGATGGAGAGATAGTGCGTTTTTTTGACTGAAAGCCAGCACCCTACGTGGAGGTAAAGCAGAAGACATTTACATGGGCCAAGGGAGTGACACTTAACAGCCAATGAAGTGTTGGCTCACTGCGTCGCTTCTCCTATCCCTCCCGATGCCCGGGCGGGTAGCATGAGTAATATAATACCTCCCTGGTCGGTGACTGAGAGAGAGAGAGAGAGAGAGAGAGAGAGAGAGAGAGAGAGAGAGAGAGAGAGAGAGAGAGAGAGGGAGGGAGATGGCTCTGTTGATGAGAGAGTGATATATATACACACAAGTGTCGAATCCTAGCTGCTTGTAGACAGATGGCACATACAACACGATCAATTCTCAACCTCCACTTGGAGGGACCGGGTGTGGGTGGAGTGTGAGGATGACGGACACCAACGCCACTAACACTGGCCACGGAAACGTGAGGTGGGTTATGGTGGAGAGCAAAAGCCACGGCCCACACACTAGTAGTGTGAGTCGTCCTCGTCCATCCAGGCGAACAGTGAGTGACCATGGCACCGTTGAAGGACGGGAGAACATATCTATCTCTGTTCGATGTGTTGTTCATTTCATTTACAGACTAGAGACTCGATTCGACACAATATCTTCTATCTGTATTTTTTCTTTTCAAACATACAGGCTCTTCTTGCAACAGTTCTGTGTCCCCTCACACTAGCAGAAATGGATTTTTTTTTTTTCACTATTTTCCTCTCTCTCAACAGACGTAGACAGCTTAAGCCGCCTGGAGTCGCCCAGCTGTAAGGCCAAATCAGCTTTAACCATAAACGAGCAGGTGACTGGCCTACATATTTCCTTTTTTTCTTTGTCGAGCAGAAAGGTCACTCTCCCTTAAATCTCCCGCCCCTACCACGATGTGACGCGACCATTAGTATCGGGAAACGTGGTTCTGTAGAATGGACGGTGATATATGACACCCGTGAGTCACTTATATACGGTACCCGTGAGTCACTTGTATACGACACCCGTGACTCACTTGTATACGACACCCGTGAGTCACTTATATACGGAACTCATAAGTAACTTTATTTGACATGAGTTTTTAATAGGGGTGTTGGTATAAAGTCTGGATTAAAATCATTTGGGAGCTGAGGCGAGGGGCCTAGGACATATGCGTTAAATGCCCCAGCTTAAACTGTCCCCTTGATCTCTTCTTTATGAATACTGATATCACATTGTCGTCTCCCATCCCTTTCGTAGACTTGGGTCTGAATTGTATTCGTGTTGACTTTCATGGTTCTCCTCCTAGATCCATGATTGGAACGGCCCATCAGTTTGTCCAGCTCTTCCTCTAATTCAACTGACAACATAGCATCATCTGCATACACAAACATGTGCCAACTTCCTTTTCTTATTTCCAAGACTTGAAATTTGTACCACCGTCTTCCAGCCTCACCTCTCATCACATATGATTATTTCAATGAATTGCCATTGATGATCAAAGCCATATCCTTAACACACACTCCTGTAACTCATTTCAGATCATACAGCTACTGATCCTCACACATGCACTACTTCCATCTTTAATTCTCTTAAGCAACATTTAGAAGTCTTCCGTGCAGACAGGTGGAGTTAGAGCTTTCCCAGATAGTTTTCCCATTCGCTTAGAATGCCTTTGTTTTTACTATCCTGTTCTTTTATTGTTTTTTTTAAGGGTACGACAACGCTTTCAATAATGTTTAGGCTAGACCGCCTCGCTTGGACCTTGCGGTCTTTATGGTCTATGTGTCTTTGTGACTTTTATCATAAATCTTTTAAAAAAAAACCTTAAATACTGCACATACCGTTTTCTTTTAAGATTTCTTTCCTACTTCGCTATATGCAAAAAAAAAAAAAAAAAAGAAAAAACTTCTATTTACGTGCATTCTTCCTTCCTGAGATCGCTTTCCCCCTCACCAGCAAAGTCACTCATCCTCTGAACACAGCCAAAGTCCTACCATAAACTTTGCCACCTATGGGAAGGTAGCGGAGCATCCTGCTGACCAGATGGATTCACGTCAGCAGGGCAGCCAGCAGGTGGCCCAGTAGGTTCAACTTGAGCAGTTTAGGTTCCTGTGCTTCACACACACCAGCTTCAGGAGACATGCTCGTTCCTCCAGCCTTACCGTCTTCAGCGACGCCTCCAGCTGCCTTGCTCTCAGTCTTACAATCACATTTTCTTCCTAATCCTTTAGCGTCGTATATAGAGGAGCGGGTACTATGCTAGGTCCGGTCATCAGAGCGCTTGTCCACTTTTTCCTTGTTTCCTAATTCACTTTCTGGATCCATTCCACGGCTGAGTGATCTCCTTTCTTCACCGTCTCGCTCCGCCGTCCTTCCCTGATCACCACAACTTGTCCACCCTGTGAGAACCATGTTCCTCCTGTTATCGAATTAAGAGCTTTATATTGTAGCGGCGCAACGTTGTTGGCGTTATCAGGAGATCCGTTTTCTTTTTTTTTTTTTCCACCTCGGAGTTCAGTAGAGTACAAAGTGATCCTTAACTCACTTAACGTATCTCTACTGCTGGAGTTACCGGCTACTAAATAACTAGTAGCTAGACCAATTTAATTCTATTTTCTGTGTGTGTGTGTGTGTGTGTGTGTGTACATTCGTGATTGCCTGTTTGTGCTGTACAGGGACGGAGTTTTACAATCGTTGGCCGGCCCCAGTCCCTTGAACATTCTTTTCTATCATACAGTTTCTTAAAATACTCTATGTTTTCTACATGAACCATGTTCTTCACTCATTTTCATCCATTCCTCCACCACTCTTATGCTATAAAAGTACTTCTCCACGTGTTTTAACATTTTTCTTGCTTGCTTTCATGTTATGCCTTCTGGTTATTCTTCCCCCACACACCTCTCGAGGAATTGTATACCGTCTACGTCATCAATCTGGTTCAGAAACTTAAAGGTTATGATCACGTCATCCCTCACTCTTCTCCTTTGAGCCTTTCCCTGTAACTCAGCTCTCGTAATTCACGTACCGTCTCTGTTGTTTTCGTCTAGAATCTCCTCATTAGCTCTTTCTACTTCTTTAGATGCGATGACCACACTGGAGGGGCATCAGTCAGTCTGTATGCAGGCAGCACTCAGCCCTGCACCCAGCATTGTTTACGCGAGAAGCCAGCCATATAATGGGCTATACTTCTACACCCAGCGAGGGCTATACACTCAACCATGTACACCTATACCCGTCAATACACATAGCCATACCTCTGGGCCTAATCATACAATCAGAAGTCAGTGTGCAGTTAGAAAATCAACTTAACCATAAGTTTACGTCTAGCGATTCACTCTCGTACAGTTCAGCGAGCAGGACATGCACACGCAGTCATATTCCTTGTGTCTAGCAGTATATGCTTAATCGCACAAGCCTGTGATACACTCACTAGTAGTCAGTATTCGGCAATGCCTTCAACCATACACTTGAACCGATTAACATACTGGGCCATATTTCTGCACTCAGCAATGCGTCTTTAACGAGCAGTATATGCAGCCAGTACATCTAAACCTACACCTAACTATGATCTACAGTCAATCAAGCATCAACACCAAGCCACATGACTGTATACAACCATCACTCACACATCCACCTTGCATCCAAACACCTGAATGAAATCTAGTCAATCAAGCATCAACACTAAGCTACATGAATGTATACAACCATCACTCACACATCCACCTTGCATCCAAAAACTTGAATGAAATCGCTTTAGTCTACATCCAGAAGTTCCTTCACACACAGTCATTTACAGACATTTCGCCTCATGCCTTACGAAAGCCTCAGCCATCGCTCACCCACCATCAGCCATACATTCAGCCGCTGATACCAACACCTTTGCTAAGAAACTGTCCTCTGGGAAGAGGCCGTCGGCCACCATTAGCACAGCTCGTAATTGGTAACATTATACGGCAGGAGAAAACATTATTGTCCATCAAAGTATCCTCAGCGGGGAACTGTGCTCCCATCTGCCGCTAATATGGCTATGATGGCTGCTGGCATTTAGTTTTCCATACGCTCTGCTGACTCTTAACACACTGTTTGCTCCTTCTTGACACGTCTCGGTGAGACGTCTGCATTCTAAATTTTACGACCCATTCATTCTTTGATGCTGAGGTCCGAGGTCAAGGTCAAAAGGTCTTGTGAACTGAAGTTCTAACAGATCGTTTGAGTCCATAGTATCTGAATGCCTTCCCACTTCGACTGTTAACCCAAATACAGTGGCAACTGAATCGTAGGTTTTTATTAGGATTTTTCACCAGCTTGTCTGAACGGCATCAGAATGAACTCCTTTCTCAATAAGGAGTTCTCTCAGCGCTTGTTGACTAAGTTGTAATGGTTGCTGTCTCTCATTTATAACCTGGTGGTTGTGTACCCCACACCACAAAACCTTGACATTTCCTGAACATCCATACCAATATTCATCTTATTTCCCTAAGGTTCGACATCTTGCCTTTTTCCGAGTGGAAGATCTAGGTGGCAGAAATGGGCATAATTAGGGCATAAAGATTAAGATTTGCTTTACATATGTTATTACAGCGAGAGGGATGCTAGTTGTATGGATATGCGAGTGCTCTCATGGAGATAGACTGTGAATTTTTCATTTATATTCTTTAACAAATGCTATTATTTATTAGAGTAATGATGATTATATGTTCTTTGATATTCTTCATGACATGTTTTTTCTTTCTTATTCTTTCATCGTTCATAGTGTTCCTTCTCTCCTTCCTTCTTTGTTCTTTCGTTTTACTTCATTTGTTGACGAGTTCTCATAACGGTGAAAGATTAGGATTAGTAGCTTTCCCGAATGATAAAGATAGCAGCTTTCCCGAGTGATAAAGATAGCAGCTTTCCCGAGTGATAAAGATAGCAGCTTTCCCGAATGATAAAGATAGCAGCTTTCCCGAGTGATAAAGATAGCAGCTTTCCCGAATGATAAAGATAGCAGCTTTGCCGAATGATAAAGATAGCAGCTTTCCCGAATGATAAAGATAGCAGCTTTCCCGAATGATAAAGATAGCAGCTTTCCCGAATGATAAAGATAGCAGCTTTCCCGAATGATAAAGATAGCAGCTTTCCCGAATGATAAAGATAGCGCCTCATTACTTTTAATTGACATAGCGTATCATAATTATAACTCGCATGGTACATCATTACTATAACTCACATAGTGCATCATTACGTATAATTGACACAAAACGTCATTACTATAATGGACATTGTCATATTCATCAATTTCATCAGTTTTATTCATCACGATTGATATAATTTTTTTACCTTCTGGTAATCTGTTACTTTCTCCCGTCTTAGTTATGTTGAAAACTTTAAAAATATAAAGTCATGAGGAATACTAAAGTAAATGCCGAAAGCTGGGTCTATTTCGAAGAAGGGTAACTGTATGAATGACAGTTTCGACCACTGTATCAGTGGCTGTACTCTTCTGAAGTTGACTAGATTCATGTGTAGTTACGCCGCCTGTGGTATTAGGTGTCTCGGCCCAGTAAAAACGAGGAATTATACCTTCTATATATCATCGATGGCTTCCTCGAGATTTCCCTGATTTGAGGATGTCTATTGGTGTTCCACATCACAGTAACGCTGGGCCATACGTAAGAAGTACTGAAGTTATTAACTGAAGTTATGAATTCATAGACGCGGTCACCCTAGATGTAATACACGACAGGCCACTTCACCACAGGCCACTTCACCAGCACTCTTTGTCTTGTTTGGTTTCCACTCCTAGAACTTCGTCATGGGATCGTGAAGAACGAAATTATTGTGACTGATTCCTTGAATTTTCCTTTGATTCCTTTATTTTTTCATGTTAGCTGAGACGGCAAGGGCAAATGAATGCCCAAATTAAGGCTATATATATATATATATATATATATATATATATATATATATATATATATATATATATATATATATATATTATATATATTATATATATATATACACACACACACACACACACACACACACACACACACACACACACACACACACACATACACACACACCTTGGTCTAAACCACGTACTCTATTTATCGACCTTCCTCTAAGGAGGGATGAACGACTAGGTCATTTGTGGACCAAGTGCAGCGACGAGGATTCGAACCTATGCGTCAATGCATCACGGTCAGCGACGTAAACCGGTGTGCCAAGACTCCATTTTCGAGGTACATTCCTCCAGTATACCTTTCGTCGTAAATGAAGGTCAGTCGGTCCTCGTGCACATAAAATGGATGGGCATTATACAATCATATTTCACAACTGGAATTGAAGTGGATTTATCATACTATCGCTGTCATGTTGTGTGTTGTTCTAACCCCAACATGGAACACAAGGGGACTCGGAATGCAGATCGTAATCTTCATGATGGTCGTTATCCGCCAAAATGATTTAGTTGATGCTCGTTTCCAGTTAGATATAAGGGGCGACGACGTCAAAGAGAAACACATTGGCGGGAGAGGAGATAAATGATATGTATACTAAAGATATAAACATGAACGTTCCATACCTATTTGTCTAATGGATTTAGTAGGATTAAACAGTACTTCTGCCTGTCTAATGGATTTAGTAGGATTAAATAGTACTTCTGCCTTTCTAATGGATTTAGTAGGATCAAATAGTACTTCTGCCTGTCTAATGGATTTAGTAGGATTGGGTAGTACTTCTGACCTTTTTTGATGACGTGATACCCACACAAGTCTCATGGTCCAAACGATAATTATGATTTACACATGTGCTGAAGATGTGTATAGATAAGCTAGATAAACGGCCTGAACACCCGTTCAAGGTGTCGCGGGAGAGAGGCAAAACCCCAATGAAAAAAAGGGCAAACGTCAGGCTTGTTTATAAGAAATGAAACTGGGAAGTGTCACTGAACTACTAACAGGTCTTGCTGACGAGTGTGTGGTCTGTATGGTTCTGGAAAAGATGATTTTAGAAAGCCAATGGATGACTTTCTTCTACTGAGCAAATATTACCAAATTGAGAGAGAGGGCACGTTTTTAGTCAAGGGAGGTTCATGTCCAACAACAAACCTTTTCGATTCCTTGCGAGAGAGTAGGTTTTCTCTTGGACAAATGTGAAGGCCTGGTGGGCTATGCGTATCTGGACTGCTAGAAAGCATTTGACACTACCACACAGAAGGCTGGTTAAAAAGCTGGATCACCAGGGATGAAAACAGGAGAAACTTCTTCACTGGATAAAAGATTATCATAGAAGAAGGGAACCTTCTCCAAATGGGTCAAGGTGACCACCAGAGTGCCACAGGGATTTGCTCTTGAGTCCTTTTACACTTCTTGATCTTTGTAAATGATGTGCCTGAAGGTGAGGAATCCTACCTCATTGTGTTTACAGATATTGCAGATTTCATGAGGGAAGTGTACAGAGGAGGAACTGCATCGGCTTACAAGGGGACCTAAACAAACTCCATTGTTGACGATCTGATACATAGTTGATAGAATTCAACCCAAGCAAGAGCACAGTAATAAGGATGGGTCGGAGTGAAAGAAGGCCTCAATACGATTATTATCCAGCAGGATATAAGCTGCAGTTAGAATACAACATTCGGAGAATATTAAAAGAGAGAAAAGATCTGCTGGTAAGTATTAGTATACCTTTCAAGTATATAGATCGTGAGAGAGGTAAATGTGAGGACCATGGAAAGAGGGTCAGGTCTGCAGTATGCAGAGTGGGTGGAGAAAGCAAGAGAGGTAAGTCAGTTCCTGTTTGCGGATAACCAGCTCTGGTGGCAACCTCAATAGAGAAATTACGGAAGTTCGTGTCTGATTCTGGGAAAGTTTGTGAAAAGGCGGAAGTTGGTGTTCATGTGAAGTGAAATAAGCTGATCAGGTTTAGCAGGGATGAGAGACTGGTTGATTTGAATATGACTTTAAGTGGTGAGAATCTAGAGAAGATGGAGCGTTATAGGTCCATGGGAGTGGACGTGGCAGCAAGTGGAACCATGGGAGCTTAAGCGAACCATAATTTGGGTGAAGGGGGCAAAGATCCCGATGTAAGGGTCTTGGGTGCACTGGAGACTGCGTGGAAAAAGAGGTCACAGATGAAGAATACCTCCTATGTTGAAAGCACCGTAGAACAGCAAGCATGACTCAAATGTTAAGCCAGTGGGTTCATACGGGAGAGAAGCAGCACAAAACATTATTATGGCAGAGACTTGAAGACAACGATAATACAAACTAAAGAGAAATCGCGAATTCTCAACAACAGTGCATACATGATACATCCTTGGTTCCTTCGAGGTCTTGGAGCACTTGACCTTCAGTCTTCCATCGATGTTCACAGTGAACAATGTTTTGCTTAGCTGAGCGAATCTCCTTCAAAAACGAAAAGATACGGCATGAATACACACGCACCCCCGGTCTGCCGGATGTGTGTGTGTGTGTGTGTGTGTGTGTGTGTGTGTGTGTGTGTGTGTGTGAATAAAGCATCGAAAACATGCTTCCAGATAATCCCTCACCTGTACACACTAGAGTATTCTCTTCCATTTCGAACTATCCCGTCCCCTGTCCCACCTCTTCCTCCTCTCTTCTGGCCACCGAATTAAAGAGAGAGAAGAGAGAGAGAGAGAGAGAGAGAGAGAGAGAGAGAGAGAGAGAGGAGAGAGAGAGAGAGATGAACGATGATAGCTGATGATGCTGCGTCACGTCTTGCACAAATGTCATCTTATCTGTGTCGAATTTACACATCGATTTCCCTTTGGGGATGCAGAGCGACACCGGCGGCCAGTGTTTGGGAAGTGGGATAATGTCATCAGGTGACCCTGATCAGCGAACACGCATTTCTGGTGCTGCACATATGACATGGGGACACCCAGCACCATTTGACCTCTGGCCTCCGCCTGCATCATTTTGGGCGAGGACAAGCCTCTGTGTTAGGTTAGTTGCATGAAGATGTGTGACATGAGGTTGATGAAAGGAAAAATCTCTCGTCTGTAAGATATAGTTGACTATCATCGTAAAAGTAGGTCAGTTAATCTTATGTATAATACATTCTGTCCTCTTATATGAATGATATATTGATTCTAGATTCACCACACTATTTAGGCTCCTTCGTCTGGAGTTAAATAAGTTTATAAAGAATGTACTGAGAGTCGTTACCAATAGTTTTGAATGATACTAAGTCGTAAAGAATGATTTTAGATTATCTTTCTCTGTCGTATCGGAAATATTGAAAATACTACTCTTTAACACCATCTACGAACTTGGATTGATAGATTTTTTCCTTCGTTTTATGTCGATGACACTTCGTCCATGAATTTTTGCATTTCATATATTTTCATTTCATTTTTCTGGAAATGGTTACTCTTGTTAATGCTCACGTTGCTACTGAATGGTCATTCTTAATCCATCATACTTTCCAGGCTTAGAGTGACTGAGTGTATATATAGTCAGTGTATATTAGCCAGTGTTGATCCTCAGTTGGATGAAACAAATTTCATCGTATCTTTCTCCACTTCACATACACGTCTGCGGCAGTAGTGTGTTGCTGTGTTAGACAGAGACGCGTTTTCTGCCTACGGATTTAGCTACCCAGCCATAAGAGTGAAATCTGAGGAGCATCTTTCAGCTTAAGTGAAAGAAAGACCACGAAGTCTAGTGGCAGAATTTCTTGCACAATTACAGATTCTCTCTCTCTCTCTCTCTCTCTCTCTCTCTCTCTCTCTCTCTCTCTCTCTCTCTCTCTCTCTCTCTCTCTCTCTCTCTCGCAGGTAGATATCTATATGATCTTCAACGCCAGCTCGACGACCTTGAAGCTTCTATTCTTCCTATGATAACTGAGACCATACGGGGCAACAGAATGCCCTAATCCTGGCCTTTTTATGTGCGTTATATATAATGTGGAGAAGAAGAGAGTTGAAAGTATATGCGAACGAAAGCGAAGCTGGTAGGTTTAGCCGTGGAAAGAGACAGGTTAGTTAGAGTGTGAATTTGTATGGAGAGAACCTGGACGAAGTGGGTGTTTTAAGATGCCCTTGTGAATGGACATGGCAGGGACTGGAATCACATGGCTGCGACTGGAATCATGGAAGCTGAAATGAGCCATAGGGTGTGTAAGGGGGCGAAGGTCCTGGGCGCACTGAGGAGTGTCCCTGTGAGAGCAGAGATGGATGCTTAATGGTATCGTTATTCAGACTTGTGTTGTATGGATGTGAGGCACTGGCCCTCAGTAGACAAGTACGGAGGAGGGTGGATGTGTTGGAACTGAAATGTTTGAGAACAATGTGTGGTGTGAGGAGGGTGGATCGGATAAAAAGGGATAGGGTGAGAGAGAGAGAGAGAGAGGGAGGGAGGTGTGGTGGTGAGACGAATATGTATGAGAGAGAGAGAGAGAGAGAGAGAGAGAGAGAGAGAGAGAGAGAGAGAGAGAGAGAGAGAGAGAGAGAGAGAGAGCTGAGGTGGGGAAGGGTGTGCTGAAATGGACTGGACATATGGAAAGGTTGAGTGAGGAGAGGATGACTAAGAGGGTATACATGTCAGAAGTGGAGGGAACAAGGGACATGGGGAAACTGAGGAAGAGGTGGAAGGCTGGAGTGAAAAAACACTTTGAATATCCGGGGCCTTGCAACATGGAGAGGGTCTTAGTCACTGGCTTACCACTCTGTGGTCCTTGGTTCGACCCCAGGTACGAAATGGTGTAGATGCTTACATCGATTCCGCGTGTCATTACATGGTATATATATATATATATATATATATATATATATATATATATATATATATATATATATATATATATATATATATATGCTGATAACCACGAGGAAAATGAAACACTGGCGTTAGATTCGAATGAGAAACTGCAGAAATTGGTTTCTGACTTTGGGATCGTGTGGAAATGGTGGAAGCTGGGAGTAAATGTGAATAAAGCAAGGTTATTAGGTCTAGCAGTGCAAAAGGACATGGTAGCGGGGGTATAAATTTGGCTTGAGAAATTTTGGCGGGAGTTAAATGTTTGAGATACATGGGAGTGGACAAGAGAGCGAATGGTACCAAAGAAGCGGAAATGTGTCAGAGGGTGAGTAAGGAGGCGAAGGTTATGTAAGCATTGAGGAATGTTTGGAAAGACTGGTCGTTACTTGGGAGGATGAAGGTACAGTAGTCCCTACGATGTTGTATGGAGGCGAAGCATGGGCTGTAGATGAGGATGCGCAGAGGAGAGTGGATGTAATGGAAAAGAATTCTTGAGGAGAGTATGTAGTATGAACTGGTTTGATTGAGTGAGTGATAAAAGGGTAAGAGAGAGGTGTGGGGATAAGTATAGTGTGGTTGAGAGAGAGAGATGAAGGTTTGGACGGAGAGAGAGAATGAGTGAGGAGAGGTTGATATAGATGATATATATGTAAGAAGTGGAGGGAACAAGGAGAAGACCAAATTAAACATGCAGGAGAGCGAAAGGCGTGCACGAGATAGAATGAATTGGCGCGATGGGGTATACATGGGACGACGTGCGATCAGTGGTTCTGGTTGTGGATTCCTCTATCCTTGGCACTACTTCGGTGAGGATGGGAATGGTCGAGCCAATGTGAAAGAAAACAGAAAGGTATGTACTTGAGTCCTGTTGGCTGTAGGTGCATAAGGAGTGGACTCCTTCACGCTGAGTATACAATAAGTTAGATGAAGGTAGATTAGTGTTCAGTGTGAAGACTTGCGTCATGTGAGGTAGCGAGTCTGATATCTTCCAGGGAATTGTTGAAGCTTGAGCAGGTATGATTAACACGACGACAAAAGATAAAGTTAGTGTATAACGATACGTACTCAGAGGTACTTTGTATCCTCTGGTTTAGTAATCTGGATGCCACTGATTTTCATGATCACTGGAGTGATGTACTACTGTGTGGAGATTCTGAGAGAGTTTCTTTAGTTGGTAATGATATAGTTGAACGGTTGCACACTACTCATGAGTGTATCCTATTAGATTCAGTGTGGTAGAGGTAACTGCATAGGGGTGGTGATTTCCCTTATCTATGCAGAGGGTGCATTCATAGAGGAAGCGAAACAGACTTGAACCTCGAGATTGGTATAAGAGTGTTATTGATGCAGATTAAGAAGAATATTTGGACAACAATGTACATTCCTTGTGGGCTTTTCGTGTCACAAGCTTAGTATCAGAGAGGGTGAATACTATCTGTTCGTTGCTGATGTCTGTTTGTTATATAGCTGTTAAAGCTAGTCATAAACACATCCTCTGCCACATCGATTTGACACATCTTGGGCGGGAGAATGTTGTGTTCTACAGTGTTAGAAGTGGAGGTTTCTTTTTTTTTTCTTTGAATTCTTCATTCGATGCCTTATAGATAGAAATACATGTGCTTGAATCTTTTTTAAATCCGACGTTATTGAACTATGATCTAAGAAGTTGGTTGGTGGTTTCATGTGACTTTTCCAAAAGTAACTGAAAGACTGGAATTGGCTAATGGGAACTGTATATAGTTTGGAGGCCCTATTGTGTTAAAGCTAAGTCTCATTTCTGTAAGTGTACAGTTTCTCAATCCTGGGTATGTCCCTTGAGCTTCTCATTAAGGTTAGAGAGGCATGATAGCGGTAGATAAAATGTCGTATGATATATGAGTATCATTACTTTTCATGTGAACAGACATCTTGTTTACACTAGATTCATGATACATATTGAATTAATCTCTATTGGTATTTCAGATGGCAGATGATGCGATGCATCAAGATAGTAACTTGGATCTTCATTTCTATAAGGTAAGGTCCATCTAACTCCGAGGCTGCGCTTGGGTAAGTATTAATTAAACTTTTTTTTTTTCGTGTTTAAGAATAATCAATAGTCTTTCTTTTTTTTCTTTTTTTACTTTATTTGGATTTTTTTTTTTTTTTTTTTACTTTATTTGAAAAATTTTCTTGGGTTTCCACGCATGTGATCTATTTCATACCATTCCAGTGTTTTAGTAATATTCATATTTTTAGTCATTCAATTCACTGAAAAGATCTTAATTCGTAAACTTTACAGGGTGACTGATTAAGACGGTTCCTCGGGAAGTGATATTCGGTATGAGTTAGACCCGGTGATTCTTGCATAATCTCCTGTTGTGGTTATAGAAGAATGTAGTAGACTTGGCGTTCACCACACATGGCTTCATCGGCGTTCACCACACATGGCTTCATCGGCGTTCACCACACATGGCTTCATCGGCGTTCACCACACATGGCTTTATCGTCTTTTGTGACATGTTTCAAGATGTCGTTGAGAAGCAGAGGAGTTTTCTGTTGGCCGATGATGATGTGGTGGTAGGTGGTGGCAATGACATAGAAGAAATATCATTTCATTACGTTATTGAAGGAAAAGACATTATTCAGTTGATGCTTTGAAGCAAACAATGTGGTTAGCGAGTTCACTGTGGGATGTAGTTTGTTAGGATATTTTTTCTCTTTTTTTTGGGGGGGAGAGAGAGAGAGAGAGAGAGAGAGAGAGAGAGAGAGAGAGAGAGAGAGAGAGAGGAGAGGATTCTTTCCAAACGAACTAAAATCTAATAGATTTTGGCTAGTTTAGAGTTACGAGAGCTTTGTGAAATTTTTGGAAGAGGTAGGCCAGTGATTATATATATATATATATATATATATATATATATATATATATATATATATATATATATATATATATATATATATATATATTTACATTAACATTGTTAGATACGTTTTATCCACACGTGATCAAGAATGAGGAACAGTACTATCGATTCAAACCCAGAGGGCTCCCTCCCCATCTTCCCATCACAGACCGACATTAGTATCTTTACTTGTGTCTATAGCTTCTCCACATCCATGCCATCTACCGTTGTTGACAGAACAGTGTGGTCAACCATATACCGTTGTTGACAGATCAGTGTGGTCAACCATCTACCGTTGTTGACAGAACAGTGTGGTCAACCATCTACCGTTGTTGACAGAACAGTGTGGTCAACCATCTATCATTCTTGACAGAACAGTGTGGTCAAACCAGTACTTGGAGAGAAAACGAAAAGACCAAATATTTGAGAACGAAATAGTGCTTTGCTTCAGCTTGATTTAGTACGAAGAGAGATGAAAACCTTCGTGTGGCGATAATATTCTCAAAATATTTTTTAATGCGTGCATTTCATTCTTGTACAACATAGCTTCAAGCACCATAGGTGCTTCTTTCTCTACAGTGTCTAATTAACTTCGCCATGGCAGTTTGTCCGGCGGTAAAAAAAAGGAAAAAAAAAGAATAAGTTAAATGAAACTCGTCTCGTTAGCCATGGCTGAAACGTGAGAAACAAGCTGAAAACAGTGGTAATATAAACCCGTTCAATGAAACGGTAAACTACATCTCGTCAGTAGTCAAGCGACGATGGTTTTTATATAATTAATTTCATTGTGGGTTTTGAAAACGGTAAAAGGTAAGTTTATGTGGCACAGGTGGACTCACCTGCCAAACGTAAGGGAACAACACATTAAGGTAAACACATTAAGTAAACTGACGAAGATATGGCTCGTATAATTAGATCTTTTACTTCTGTTGTATGTTTAGCTCTTCCTCAGACTCTCATATTTCACTCTCTTTCCCCTCTCATCTTTACGTCTGAATCTGTTTGTAAATTCGACTTTGACAGTTCGACTTTGCTGAAGTATCCGATTTACGCCAGCACCATTTTTGAAGATATTCCCTCAGATCTCGAAACGAAGTCAGTTGCCATTACTTTCCCAACCATCATCTTTACAGTGAAGATTGTGGCTGCATAAAATGTCTTCTTTCTTCAATTTCCAAGATGGTATACTTTTTCTTCCTCAGGGCACACTCTACTATTCATTAATCTCTTCACTGTTATCGATCACTTTCTTTTTTTTTCAGTGCTTCAAAGTCATTCTCTGTAATTCCTTCACTAGAGCGGCTTTACCATTTCTTCCTTTTCGCCTTTTCCCTAATCAGTCCTTTCAACTCTTACGTTATTCTTCCTCTCTTTCTTTGAAAGCTGATCTTCCGTGCTTTATCTGTAGTTGCTTTTCTATTACACAAATTTCTGTATCTTCCAACGTTCCCTATACGTGTCCCAAGACTCGCAGAAATTCCCTGTCTATTGTGGTTTCATCATTTCATTCGTCAATGCTTACTCAAGACTTTTTTTTTTCAATTTTTTGGAGACTTTCATTGTACATTTTTGTCCATCTTGAGACATGGCAATGTTGAGAACCGTCCTCCAGCCATGGTCAATGATCTTATCCTCTATTTTCCTGCCCAGATGCATAAACAAATTGGACTTCTGTCGTCAACTCTTTATGCCCGGCAGTAAAATTTTTTGTGGGTCCTTCCCGCTCCTGAAGGTTGAATGAAAGTTGTTGTTTTTTCTTTTTTTTTTCTAGCTGCAGTGCAGTCCTCAGACCTGCGTTACTGGAGAGAGAGAGAGAGAGAGAGAGAGAGAGAGAGAGAGAGAGAGCACCATCAAGGAGGACGGGGGAAGGAAGAGAGGTGATAACAGGAGACATAATATGTTTAGACACCTGTGGTTCCACTCAGGCCCAAATATACGAAGCCAGTATGCCAGACTGAGGCGAATATGACCCCAGTAAATACGGAATAGCAGCTCAGAAGTCTATTTATTACGTCACCTTTACTAGGTACATTCTAGCCTTTGGAAAGCAGATTTTGTAATGTGCAATGTGTTTACATAATACATAGGAAGATATGGTTATACCCAGTATGTTAAGTTACGGTAGGGATCAACTGTGGTATTTTGAAATTGAAAAGCTTGACATTGGTGAGATTTTGAAGGAAACTTTGGTAGAAAATGCTTTTGTTTACTTTTGATCAAGTCATTTGCATCATCATTCAGTGATGATGAACTGATTCGAATCACGAAAATAAAAAAAAAGATATGTTCTGTGCGAGAAAAAGAACAAGCATTGGAATGAAGAGGGGGAAGTAGAATGGGCTGAAACACGTGCGGTACAGAGGAATCATCGGCCTAGGAGCGAATAGAGTCAGCTGTTCTCGAAAGCAGGTCGTATATGGAGGTACTGATGAGAGTAGGGGATATATAGGAGCCTTGAGGGACACCACAATCGACAGGGTATGAGAGAGAAGTCATATATCGGTGACTTCCACAATGGACTGATTTCGGAAGAAGCATAAGAAGAACCTTTTTCTGCGTCAGCGTTTACGGCTAAACCTTTATGATTTATTCCATTTGTCCTCTTGTGTCTGTACTTTCTCGTATTTCAAAAAGATCCTCGTGATTGACGGTATTGAATTTACTTATAATTTTGAAACTTGAAATAGGTCACCAAGACGACTTAGGGTTCCTGGATTCTCTTCGTCCGACAGAATTCTCAGATCTGGTGTCATTTTTGTCGTCCACCTTCATGCTGGACTATAATTCATTCAAGGTATAGTCTTGTTAGACCACTAAGAAAAGAGTCATGATCGTTTCTAGTGTTTTGTCGACGATATTTCCAGCTATGAAACCTGTCATTCGGTTTACTTTCACTTTCTGCTATATTTGTTTTTATTATAGTTTAAATTTCTGCTAATTACAACACCAATGGATTGTCTCTTCCTTTAGATAAAGGGTTTCCGAATATTTGATAGTCGTGTTTAATGTCCTCATCTCCACTGTGTGTATAATTTTCCATTTGTTTGCTTTAAATTTCACCTCACCAAACCATTCATCATGCCGCTCTGCTGGTGTGTAAGACAGTTAAAGCATCTTCGAATCATTTCATAACCTTCCTCAGTCACACCTCTTAACTCTTTAGCCCTGTACTGGATCAGGTTTGGAGTTTATAGAAAGTGATACTTGATTCTATACCGTCAGTGAATGTTATGTAAATATATGACCAAAGAACTGATCTCAGTCATTTGGTTCAGGTAGTCTGAGGCTTCGCCAACGTCAACTACCCGTTGTGCTCTCGGTCTGTGAGGTAGCCAGTCGGTCACTCACCCATTACTCACATTCCGTTCTTTATTCCGTGTGATTCTCATCTACGCGGCAGTCTCTTGAGAGGCGATTTATCGAGTGCCTTTTGAAAGTCAGATTGTCTTGCACCACAGGGTACTTTGAGTCCCATTTGTCGTATAAAAGAGTAACTATAGTCTTGGGAAATTTGGTAGACCAAAGATCTTGTAGCAGAAGCCGGTCTGGTTATCCGTTATCATCTAACGAACCAGAAATTTGATTGAGTTCATCTCAAAAATTTTTTTTTCCCCCATCATTTTACCTTAAGTTGACGTAAGACTAAATAGCCGGAAATTTAAGGCAAATTTCTTGTCTTCTTTCCTGTGTATAAAGGTGGTATTTTCCAATTTCCTGCCTCTCGTGGACTCACATCGCCCGTTACTGACTTGTTAGATATTTGGTTACTAGATATACCAATTGCTGTTTACGATCCTTAAAGAGATCTTGAGGGTTAGGTCACCAGGGCAAGTCGAGTTGTGTGGATACATTGGTCTAATCTGGTCTGAGTATTTGAGTGGTCTGACTGTTTGAGAGAGAGAGAGAGAGAGAGAGAGAGAGAGAGAGAGAGAGAGAGAGAGAGAGAGAGAGCAGATGTGTGTACATATCCATTTGAAGCCAAGAATACATGGAACTTTAGACTATTTTTCTGAACGTTGTTCGTTGTGTTAAGGGATTACTTAAAACTGATGAAGGCTTGGACACCTATGATGTCTGCTGTAGACTCATACACTGTAATGCCACACCTGAAATGAGGTAATTACCAAAAGTTAGTCATTGTTTTACTGCTAATGAGGGAGAGACTCAATTAACGATAGTGTTTTCTTCCACACCTAATCTGAGTTAATTACCCAAAAAAATTGTCATTGCATTACAGCTAATGAGGGAGAGACAGGTGTTTTTGTTAATAGCGTTCTAATGACATGTATTATTCAAGGACGTGTAAACATGTCCTCATTAGAAAAAAGAAAAGAATACTCTATGATATTCAAATTCTATTACAATAGTATAGAAGGACTGAATCCTCTCTATGGATGGATCATTCCTCATGATCTCATTAAACTTCGTCTGTGCTTTTTAGTGGTTATTGGTTGTCTTAGATACAGTACAGGGTTTAGAAATAATCCCATGATATTAGAAGTATAAGTTACATATACATACTAGGTATAAAAGGCGGTAAGAAATACACTTAGATCTTCTTCTTTTTTTACCGATTATAAGGAATTTAAAGTATATTTCTCATTTGATATAAGGAGTTATCAGTTATTTCCCTAACCCTTCATTCTAAATCAGATACACAGTCAGGTTCCTAACTCATGTTCTGGGGTACACTCACAAAAATGTGTGAGGTAAAGAAATATGTTGGGGTAGTTGTGTTGGTCGGTAATGAGTTTAGATTTTGAAAATATCTCATTCTAATTCTATTTGGTCAGCGGTATCCTTACAGGACAGAAATAATTGTGTAGTTATTTTGCTAGCTGATTAGAATCTTGTACATATACTGTAGAAAATGATATGCACTAAATCCCTGGCTTGGAATTATTGGCGGTGAAACTGAGCCATTTTCAGCTTGGGTACGACGAGAAGTTTTAATGAGTAGTAACTTTTTTCTCTCTTTATTGAGAATTCAGCCACAGAGTCTCGTATGATGTCTGAGCGATGTCATGTTATAAGGTTACTTTGTTTTGCATTGTATAATGGACTCAAATGTATTCTACGTGAAAAAGAACACACACACACACACACACACACACACACACACACATATATATATATATATATATATATATATATATATATATATATATATATATATATATATATATATATATATACGTTTTTTATGCTTGATCGCCGTTTTCTGCGTTAGCGAAGTAGCGTCAGGAACAGACGAAGAAATGCCGCATACGCCCACCATTCTCTAGCTGTCAAGTGTAATGCACTGAAACTACAGCTCCCTATCCACATCCAGGCCCTACAGACCTTTCCATCGTTTACCTCGAACGTTTTACATACCCTGGTTCAGTCCAGTGATAGGACGTCGACCCTAGTATACCACATCGTTCCAATTAACTCTATCCCGTGCAAGCCTTTTCACATGTTCCGGCCCTGATTGCTCAAAATCTTTTTCACTCCATCCTTCCATCTCCAAATTGGCCTCCCGTTCTCCTTGATTCTTCCACTTTTGGCACATATTCCCCTTGTCAATCTTTCCTCACTCATCCTCTCCATATATCCAAACTATTTCAGTACACCCTTTCTTCTCTCTCAACCACACTCTTTTTATTACCACACAACTCTTTTACCCTTTTCATTACTTACTCGATCAAACCACCTCACACCACATATTGTCCTCAAACATTTCATTTCCAGCACATCCACCATCCTCCGCACAGCCGTATCTATAGCCCATGTCTCGCATCCAATGTAATATTGTTGGAACTACTATTTCTTTAAACATGCCCATTTTTGCCCGGCTAGATAACGGTTTCTCTTTACACACATTATTCAACCACTCCGAGAACCAGGTATCTAAAGCAATTCTTCCTTCAGTTTTTCCCCATTCAAACTTACATCCCAACTAACTTGTCCCTCGACCCTGCTGAACCTAATAATTTTGCTTTTATTCACATTTACGCCAAACTTCCTCCTTTCACACACTCTCCTAAACTTCAAGATTTTCTCTTTTGAATCTACCACCAATGCCGTATCATCAGCAAACAAGGGCTAACTCACATCCCAGGCTCTCATCACCCACAGACAGCATACTCGCCCCTCTCTCTCCAAGACTCTTGCATTTACCTCCCTCACCACCTCAACTATAAACAAATTGAACAACCATGTGGACATCATATACCCCTGCCGCAGACCAACATTTACTTGCAACAATTCATTTTCGTTTCCTCCTACTCACAAACGTGCCTTACACCCTTGATAAATACCTGCCTTTAGCAGCCTTCCTCCCACACCGTATATTTCTAAGACCTTCCACAAGGTGTCTCTATCAACCCTATCTAATGCTTTACCCTGATCCATAAATGCCACAAACAGAACCAACTTTCTGTTGAGTATTTTTCATACACATCCTTTACAGCAAACATCTGCTCCACACATCCTCTACAACCTCTGAAACCACACTGCTCCTCCCTGATCTGATGCTTTGTAAATGCTTTCATCTTCTCAATCAATACCCTTCCGTGAAACTTGCCTTGTACGCTCAACAAACTTATACCCATGTATTTTGAACGCTCACTTTTATCCCCCTTGCCTTTATACAGCGGCACTGTACACGCATTCCGTAAAATCTCAGGCACTTCACCGTGATCCATACATACACTGAAGATCCTCACCAACTAAACAACTACACGGTCATCCTCTTTCTTAATGAATTCAATTGCTTTACCATCCAATCTAGCCGCCTTACCCCATTTGATCCTTCTACGTAAGGCTTTCAACACCTATTCGCTCTTCACGAAACCACTCTCCATAACTCACTCACTCTACTACAATTCCGACATAAACACACTACCTCTGCTACTCCGTCATCAGACACACTCAACAGTCCTTCAAAATACTTACTTCATCTCCTCCTCACTTCATCACTGCCTGTTGCCACTTACCCCCTTGCCCTCTTCACCGATGTTCCTATTTGTTCTTTTGTTTTTAGCACATTATTTACCTCCGTTGAAACATCTTATTCTCTCTAGAATTTACTGATACTCGCTTACCTTATCTATCATTTGCCCTCTTTTTCAACCCATGCACCTTCCTCTTGATCTAATGCCACTTTCTCTTACACATCGCCTGTTATCTTCACTCCTATTCTGTATCTACCGCCCAAGCGCCTCTCTCTCTCTTTCACAAGCAATCTTCTTCATCCCACCATTCACGACCATTTCTAATCTGCCCACCTCCCACCTTTCTTACCTTTTTACGTTTGTGTCGTTTCTCTTGTGTTCATCCTATGGTTAGAAATGTCATACAGGAAGAAGGAGATAAGTGAAAAGATCGCAGTATCAATGAACAATTAAGCTGACGATCAAGATATTTTAATTCAACCATATAATCTGTTGGCTTTAAGCAAATGACACACAGTCATGTGATATAAGCAATCTAGGTAATGCAGTCGACTTAAACACTACATACGAAGAGGTTCGTTCCACAATGCTACAAATTATGGCGTGTAATGACCATTATTGTCTTAAGAGATGGAAATGAAACACACACACACACACACACACACACACACACACACACACACACACACACACATACACACACATACACATACACACACATACACATACACACACACACACACACGCACACACACGTATTCCCTGAAGACAATGAACAGTGACCCTTCCGTACTCATAGTTCAACCAAAGGCTGGCCACAAACGAATGAACCCGATATACAACTGCTCTTTATGCACACAATAACACACAAATCTCCTTTCACGAGAAACGTCGTCCAAAGAAGGGAACAGGCCTGACTTTTATCTATAGTTTAAGAGAAGCACCGATACGATAACGCTGGTTTTTCATCCAGAGCGTTACAGTGAGTTCCATCTTGTTTTTTTTTATTTTCATTACCTTTCCATAGTACCTCCTGGCTAAAAGACTCCCAAACAAACGTAACCATGACTGATCGCCTCCCACCCCACTTCCTTACGTTTTGATTACAATTGTCGTTTCCTTTGATTTATCACTGAAATTACCACTGGCAGTTTCTACTGCTTCCATGAATCTTTTGATAAGTATTTCCTCTTTCTCTGCCACATCTCCCTTATTGGGGTGTTCATCATCTTTCACGCCATACATAATCATTGATTTGCGTCTATCGACCTCCTGCTTTCTTAAATCTTTCTAATTTTGGCGCCATCACTGTTCACATAGATGGCACACAAATTTTTCCTCTCTACTGTTCTCCTAAGGTGGACTCTGGCGACTGGCTAGGGAGGATGTCCACTCCCAAGTCCCTCTCACAAAGAGATTCTTGCATCTCATCTTTGCCGTACTATGAATAAGGCAACAAAAGTTTGTTCGCGAAGATGGGTCACTGTTCACAGTTTTTTTTTTTTTTTGTGTGTGTGTGTGTGAGAGAGAGAGAGAGAGAGAGAGAGAGAGAGAGAGAGAGAGAGAGAGAGAGAGAGAGAGAGAGAGAGAGAGAGAGAGTGCCTGTGTGCTCTCGCTTTTTATAGTCTACCGTTACTGGACCGGCACGTGTGGTGAAGTAAAAGAAGAGAGGAAGGAAAAACAAATAATCCAGTCAAAAGACAAAAAAAAAAAAAAAAAAAACTGGAGACGCCAAATTGGGATACTATGGCGGGCAGACTGTTAACCTTCCATGGATTATGGTCGTGATGATATTCCCCCATATGTGCTGAAGACGTGTGCACAAACGCTGGATAAGCATCTGGACATACCGTTCAAGATGTCGCTGGAGGGAGGTAGTAGAGTGCTAAGGGAACGAAAGGAGTGGACATCCAACCTCTCTATAAGACAGGAGTCCTGGAAAAGACATTGAACGACAGACCAGTCGTTTTGACGAGACAAGATGATGCGAAAGCAAAGGAATAACTTTCTACACAGGAGAAATTACATAGATTGAGAACAGTGTGGTTATAGGGGCGGAGGTCATGTGTAACACAACCAGTTAAGATTTGTACGAGAGAGCGACCTCTGTCTTAGATAAAGGGAAGCCTGGATGGATTGTTTGTATCTGGACTACCAATAAGCATTTGACTCTATACAGCATGGGGGGCTGATTAGGAAGCTGGGTCATCAAGCAGGAATAAGGCCCAAACACCATCAATGGATAAAAGATTATCGCCGTAGAAGGGTACTGAGACGCACATCAGGGAAACATTTTCCAAAAGGGTCTGGGTGACAAGGAGTGCAGCGGGGTTCTGTTCTGTGACCTTCTCTTTCCTGATCTAGAGTAATGTCAATGACCTGCCCAAGAGTATGGACTCCGACCTGAATGCATTTGCAGATGATGACATTATCATGAGAGAAGAGTAAAACGAGGAGGATTGTATCATCTTACTAGGAACCTTAATTCATACTCAGAAGTCACTTGCTGGCACCTCAAAGCGTATTTCCATATTTCAGTCCCTTCTTTTCCATTCGAGTACCCAGTAACCATCACAGTGCCAAAGCGTATAGTGTAACAACTTTGCCTCGCTCGACCCGTATTAGAAAACACAAATTATTACATGGACTTGTTAGATACTCTTGGCTTGGACATTTTAGAGGAAAGTGACAGTGAATCAAGTGAACATAGTTTTCAGGAAGATGTGAAAGAAAGAGGGTATGAGGAAGATGAGCAAGATATCACCAGCAGTGAGTGTGAAGATGATTCCCAGTCCCAGTGTGAGCAGAGATGCTTCGTCACTTCGGTCATTTGCTTCATGGGCATGGAGGAATGTCGCTAAGTACACTTCACTTCAGAACTTGCTTTGGACAAAGGTATTGTTCTGTCACCACGAATTATGAGTAGCTGAATTATTTCTTAGAGTGATTGAAACAAATCGGTCGAGGAAACACAGGCAAAAGCAAGCATCAGGCTGTTTCAGTTCTCCAACACAACACGAGATGATATTTTTGTGTTTTGTAGTTAAAAAAGTGACTGAACACGTCACTTTTATCATTTTGATTTTTTCCAGATTTAAAAGTGATTTAACTGTCCAGTAATAATGATTTCTCTCAAAACTGTGGTGAATGTGGATGAATAACAGAGGAGGAGAATCGACTATACAGAAAATATTCTAATGATTACGAGAATGAAACTCAGCCATTCAATTCTTTTAGGTAAATTCTCTTTTTTTTCTCGACAATTTCGATGCTTTTTTTGTGGGATTCCAGCCACATTTTCAACCAAACTCTTCCCTTCGTCTGACTGCACTCTTTATAAAGGCTTCAGACTCATAGGCAAACATTATACCTTGAAGAACTTTATATTCCACAGTATTGTTTCACAGAGGGAATGTGTTACCAGTTACAATGGTTAAAAGCAAGACTAGAGACACTTTGAAGAACGTACTTGATAAATATTTCGTTTCAAAAATAACGACTGACATTATTTGCGCCTCCTTAGGTATACGAAAAGTCTAGATATTTCTATACGTGAAACATATCCATGTCTTTCCACGCTTACCACACTACTCTGTGTTTTTGATATCTTCTACTTTGAAGACCAGCCTCGAAAAGACCCTGTGGTCTGTTGCTGATTGAAGCATTTTCATTCCTGTGGGTGAGGAAGAGGGAGGTGAAGGGTTAGTGTGGCGGGAAGGAGGGAGGAGAGAAACGGTGAATGGGGTCATCAGGGAGGGGAAGTGTAGGGAGAGGTAGTGCTGTGTGGGAGGAGCGGGGAAGGGGATTGATAAGTGGATGAGGTGTGAGGATAGTTCATGCAGGAGCGGTATAGAGAGTGTTGATTTAATGAGAGGGTAAGAGAGGTACAGAGATCAAGGAAAGGAAGGAGGGAGGATGTGAAAAGAAAGGAAGGTGAATGTAAGAGAAAGAAAAATATAGGAAGAGTTGATGAAGAAGAGAGGATGAGCAGTACGAAAGGAAGCGAAGGTAGTAGGGTGAGCGAACATGAGGGAGAGAGAAAGGGTAGGAAGGAGAAGAGAGAAAAGAGGAATTAGGAAGGAGAGAGGATGGGTGAGCAGGAGAGAAAAATATTCAGGAGCGGAGATGAGGGAGTAGGGAGGAAGGCCCGTGTGAGGGCGGACATGAGACAAGAGGGGAGGGTTGCCACGGCTGGTAGCAGGCAGAGGTGTGCATTTCGGTCTCTCATTCCTTTTATCAATTCTGTTACAAACTTTCCACACCACAGCTGTAGTTTTATCATTCCCATTTCCTAATAATGTTCAATATATATATATATATATATATATATATATATATTCTAGGCTGTATATGCAAACTGTTAAGTTTACAGACTGTGTGAATATCTAACTATCCATGGGGTCAGGGAGAAATAATTCTATCTCAGTATTCCTTCGTGGCGTAAAGACGACTTTAAATGGGGCGGGAGCGGGGGTTGGAGACTCCTCCTCCTTGTATTTCAATTTCTAAAGTACGGAGCAGAAGAAGAAGCCAAGCAGGGAGTGCTCATCCTTCTTAGGAGCTCAGGCTGGGATGTCTGAATGTGTGTTGATGTGATCAAGACAAGAAGAAAAGAGAAACACGTTGGATGTTTGAGGAAAGGAACCTTGATGTTCTAGCTCTCAATGATGTAAAGCTCAAGAGTAAAGAGGAGGAATGATTTAGAAATGTTTTAGGAGTCAAATTCGAGGTTGGTGTGAGGGCAAGAGCACTTCTGGTGAACCAGGAGTTGCGGGAGTGTGTGGAAGTGTGTAAGGAAGAGATTTCCCCGACTAATTTGGCTAAAAAGGAAAATAGACTGCGAGAGAGGAAGGATTATTAGTGTTTATGCACCTGGTCATGGGATGAAAGACTATGAGAGGCAAGTGTTTTGGGAGTAGCTGAGTGAGGGCATCAGCAGTTTTGATGCACGAGACCGAGGGGGATATGTTCGTGACGGGTGATTTGAATGCGGAAGTAAGTAATGTGGCAGTTAAGGGTATAATTGGGTGCATTAGCTATTCAGCAACGTTAATGGAAACGGTGAACAGTTTGTGGAGTTGTCTTCTGAAAAAAACAACAGGTGATGGTGAATACCTGGTTTAAATAGGACATAAACAAATTTACTTATCATATATATATTATATTTTTTATTTAATTATACTTTATCGCAGTCTCCCGCGTTAGCGAAGTAGCGCAAGGAAACAGACGAAAATTTACTTATGTGAATAGGAAAATAGGTAATATGCCAACTGATAGGCGAGCAAAAGTTAAGGGTGAAGATTTGTAGAAGTTTACGAAATAGAGAAAATGTTATGGGTGATGTATTATTGTAATACATGATGGTACGTCAGCTTGTGTATGATATATTACTGTAATACCTGATGATACGTCAGCTGGTGTATGATATATTACAGTAATACATGATGATACGTCAGCTGGTGTATGATATATTACAATAATACATGATGATACGTCAGCTGGTGTATGATATATTACTGTAATACCTGATGATACGTCAGCTGGTGTATGATGTATTACTGTAATACATGATGATACGTTAGCTGGTGTATGATATATTACTGTAGTACATGATGATACGTCAGCTGGTGTGTGATGTATTAATGTAATACATGATGATACGTCAGCTGGTGTATGATATATCACTGTAATACCTGATGATACGTCAGCTGGTGTATGATATATTACAGTAATACATGATGATACGTCAGCTGGTGTGTGATGTATTAATGTAATACATGATGATACGTTAGCTGGTGTATGATGTATTAATGTAATACATGATGATACGTCAGCTGGTGTGTGATGTATTAATGTAATACATGATGATACGTCAGCTGGTGTATGATATATTACAGTAATACATGATGATACGTCAGCTGGTGTGTGATGTATTAATGTAATACATGATGATACGTTAGCCGGTGTATGATGTATTAATGTAATACCTGATGATACGTCAGCTGGTGTATGATGTATTAATGTAATACATGATGATACGTTAGCTGGTGTATGATGTATTAATGTAATACATGATGATACGTCAGTTGGTGTATCATGTATTACAGTAATACATGATGATACGTCAGCTGGTGTGTGATGTATTAATGTAATACATGATGATACGTTAGCTGGTGTATGATGTATTAATGTAATACATGATGATACGTCAGCTGGTGTATGATATATTACAGTAATACATGATGATACGTCAGCTGGTGTATGATGTATTAATGTAATACATGATGATACGTCAGCTGGTGTATGATATATTACAGTAATACATGATGATACGTCAGCTGGTGTGTGATGTTTTAATGTAATACATGATGATACGTTAGCTGGTGTATGATGTATTAATGTAATACATGATGATACGTCAGCTGGTGTATGATATATTACTGTAATACCTGATTATAGCGTATATGTGATCATATTATCAGACTAGACTTCGGTGAACTACATTGATATAAGACGACCCGCTGTCTGGGTAAACACAATGTGAGAGAACCACAGGAGGGTGATTGTAAAAGTGAGTTATTTTTAACAAAAGAAAACAGTAATTGAAGGTCGAAATATCAGAAATATCCAGTGACCTTCTAAGCAATACAAATTTTACCCTTAAAAAAAAACCGCCGTGGACTATTTTGCGTTTGTGGACTCGCCTAAGTGGTTTAGGAAGCAGTAACTGGAAAGAAATGAGTATGCGACCAGGTCTAGCCAGTGTATCGTTTAGTGAACAATATGGTGAAGGAAATGCAATAATATGTAGATCTTAGTGAACAGTATGGTGAAGTTATTACAATATACTGTGTTTAAAGAACAATATGGTGCAATTACTACGGTATGCAGTAAATGAACAATATAAATGTTAACGTAACATACAGTCTTTACTGAATGATATAGCAACGTTACGACAATATACTGTGCTGTGTGTATTGAACAATATCGCGTAGTTAGTGCGATATGCTGTGCCCTGTGAGCAATATGGTAAAGCTAAATAAACACAGGCTGAGGGTAATTAGCTGTGCAATATTGCTTTTTTAAGAATCATATACAGCACCAGAATACATTGATGACCTGGGAAATCTGTAAAAGTGATTAATATCTTGATAGCCTCATCACTCATTATCTTGATATCTTCGTCACTCATTAATATCTTGATATCCTCGTCACTCATTAATATCTTATATCCTCGTCACTCATTGATATCTTATATCCACTCTACTCATTAATGTCTTATATCCTCGTCACTCATTAATATCTTAATATACTCGTCACTCATTGATATCTTGATATCCTCGTCACTCATTAATATCTTTATATCCTCGTCACTCATTAATATCTTGATATCCTCGTCACTCATTAATATCTTATATCCTCTCTACTCATTAATGTCTTATATCCTCGTCACTCATTAATATCTTATATCCTCTCTACTCATTAATGTCCTGATATCCTCGTCACTCATTGATATCTTATATCCTCGTCACTCATTGATATCTTATATCCACTCCACTCATTAATGTCTTATATCCTCGTCACTCATTAATATCTTGACATCCTCGTCACTCTTTAATATCCATATATCCTCGTCACTCATTAATATCCATATATCCTCGTCACTCATTAATATCCATATATCCTCGTCACTCATTAACATCTTGATATCCTCGTCACTCATTAACATCTTGATATCCTCGTCATTCGTGACTGATGGTTGTCAGAGCGGTGTGCCCCGCCTGGAGAAGGAAGGTAAGGGCCGTCATATTAACCATCTCGTTTGTGAGTCAAATTCACGTAGTTCCTGAGACATGATAATACGGAACGGTTTTCAGCGATCATGTATCGAGGGTTTCCAGGTTAGGTTTGACTTAGTGGGTTCGGGGCAGGTCTTATGTCACGGTCTCATATATTGCGTGTCCTTAACACCACACACACACACACACACACACACACACACACACACACACACACACACACACACACACACACACACACACACACACATACATACATACATACATACATACATACATATATACATACATACACACCTCCCCCTTCTTTACACACACACACACACACACACACACACACACACACACACACACACACACACACATATATACATACATAAATACATACACACCTCCCCCTTCTTTTACACACACACACACACACACACACACACACTCACACACACACACACACACACACACACACACACACATACACACACACCCACACACCCATACACACATACATACATACATACATACACACCTCCCCCTTCTTTACACACACACACACACACACACACACACACACACACACACATACACACATACATACATACATACATACATACATACGTACATACGTACTCACCTCCCCTTCTTTACACACACACACACACACACACACACACACACACACACACACACACACACACACACACACACACACACACACACCTTCTTTACCTCCGAGCATGCCAGGAGGAAGGTAGTAAAAATATGAGTTTGTTTCACAAGTGTGGTGTAAAATCAGATAACTCCTCTCCCTTAGAAATGTGTATGTTGATTCTACATGATGTAATGAGTAATGTTCGTAATTCAGCATGACGTGGAATGAGGTATCCATTGTGACGATTTAAGCATGAGTACGAAAAAAAAATAGAGGGAAAAAAAATGTTGATATCGGAACTTGTTTTATATATGATATTAAAAATATTAAGGGTCATTACGATGACTGGCTGTTAACCGTTGAAGTGCTTACCACATTTTATAAATATATATTTTTTCTAAAGTGTAGTACAACACCAGTAAATGTATAGATATGTAGTTCACTCCACTAAGCGCATTTCAGCGTAAGAGTTAATTAATTGTAATTGTAGTAGTTATGAAACATTGAGTTAGTACAGAACATGTCATTCTATTCTGCTGGATTATTTACTTTTCTTATTAGGTGGAAGTCTTTCGTTCGCATCTTGTTAGATCTTCTAATTTGCATTGAACACAGTTATAATTTGCATTGAACACAGTTATAATTTGCATTGAACACAGTTATAATTTGCATTGAACACAGTTATAATTTGCATTGAACACAGTTATAATTTGCATTGAACACAGTTATAATTTGCATTGAACACAGTTATAATTTCCATTGAACACAGTTATAATTTGCATTGAACACAGTTATAATTTGCATTGAACACAGTTATAATTTGCATTGAACACAGTTATAATTTGCATTGAACACAGTTATAATTTGCATTGAACACAGTTATAATTTCCATTGAACACAGTTATAATTTGCATTGAACACAGTTATAATTTGCATTGAACACAGTTATAATTTGCATTGAACACAGTTATAATTTCAGTTATAAACTTTCATCGGCAAATGCTCACATTTGCGATAAGGATGATCATAACTTTCTGATGTTCACAAACGTGTAAAACCATAATAATAAAGACGTATATTTTCATGTGCAGTGAAAAGGAAATATACAGAGCACAGTAAAGGCTCGTAAATATCATGTGATTTTTTTTCACTCTTGAGTGTGCGTAAAAATATAAATGGACGCCAAGTGAACGCGATTTTTCCGTTTTAAATTTCACTTTGTTTTTCTGGGACAGACGCTTGTGTATATTCTGTGTACTAAGATATACACAGGTATGTGACGTATTTTAGTCTGCAACGAGAGGGTTGTGTGTTCACTCTATGATTTTAAAAGTACACTGCCAAATCATACAACCTGAAAGTCTACTTGAGATGTTTTTGGTGACAAACGCCGCATCTCTGGTTAATTGGGTGGTTTTTACAGGGTAACTGGGGTATTACAACCTACTGTGGCTTAGCTAGTGCCCCCTTCTGAGTGACTGGTTAATTGCGTAGTGTTGGTGTTTTGAACTGATTCACCGTGTTTGCAGAAATTGCCTGAACTGGATAGGTAACCTCAAGGTCTTTTTCTCAATCACCACTTGATATATATCGTCTCCTCCGACATGGTACATACATATACCATGACCCCATGTGAACTCATGTGATTACGCATGTGATTTAGAATTTGATTTGATTGTTGGTGATGTACTAAAGGTTTGGCGTTTGTGTCTAACATGCGATCATCTTAAAGTATATTGTGTAAATGGAGGTGCTGGTTTACACTCAGTATTCTTATATATAATAGTCACGTTCATCCTTTCAGTCATTCTTGTATCTCGTGACTAATAAACCAAAGGTACGCCACCTTCCGTAGCAGTTTGCCGTCCAAGATTGCGAAGATCTAACTCTCTGGTGAATGTCAGTGACTCTTGTGTCAAAGATCAGTATATCGAACCAATGTCGTCGCAATTGTCTTCTGCCATGATTACGAGGTCATATTTCTTACCCCTCACCCATTTTTTCTAACCTCAATTTTTTTTTCGACAACAGACTCGCTTCTTGGAGAAAGACATTAATCATATAAACTTCCAAGATGTGATTTTTGAGGAAATCTCAACCATGTACTTGATTTATCTATATCGTTTATCCAGACACAAAGCAGTCATTATACAACCTCGCTTATCAAAGTTTAAGAGACGAGGTAACGCAAGTAACACAAACACAAAGTAATCTCACATAGGCTTCTATGGTGTAGTGGGATTTCATCTTAGATTAGCAGGAATACTAGTTACCCTGGCCGAGAGAGAAAGCATTTAGGTGACGTATATCGCATGACAATATACAGACACTCAACATTCACTGGTCCCTCCACTTAAATACAGCTGATCGCACCATGAATACACAAAGCGTCATCTGTCTTGACTATATGTTCCCTGTAACGGTTATCAAAGTCCAGGATTGCAATTACTGGAGGATCGAGGATTGGGAAAAGTTTCTGAATCTATGTGTCCGTCATTATGTTAGGGAAGAATGCCGTGAGAGAGAGAGAGTTGTGTGTACTTGGTACCAGCGCTCTGATTAGGTAGACGCGTATCCAGCTAAAGAGAAAGACACGTAAGGTAAAAGTTTACCAGTTCTCATAGTGAAGTGAATAACCAAGGAGAAACAGTTTGCATGTCTCTCAGTCGTGTTTCTGAAAATCCTTAAACCTACGTTGTCAAAGTGGGAGAATATAAGAGAAAAAAAAGAAATATTGCCCTACTTCTCTCTGAGAACCGCATCATTCAACCTCAGAAGAATTTCAGTTTCATGTTGTATGTTGGGCAGCATAAAAACTGGAGGTAGTCTATAACTATGGAAAATATATTATTTTCTCCATCTAGAAAAGGTCCGTTAGAATAAAATGGTAACATAAGATATTCAGGATAATAAATTAGGGATTATAAGACTCATTGTATTTGGCAATAATGACATTAAGAGAGGGAAAAAATAACGTACCAGAGTGAATGTTCTAATCACACATCCTTGAAGAAAGGTAGACTCTGAAATCACTTTCGTCTGCTGAGACCGACCGCATGGCTATTACAGAAAGACCTGCTCTGCTCTATGTTTCTCTCTGGCAAGTTTACATAGTTTGTGTTCCATACTCGTCCTTGGTGCAGTGGGAAACGGAGACTCTTTCTCTGACAAACTGGTGAGACCCCTGAGCGTCGATCACGTGGCATGTGGTAGTGGACAAACGCCGTGGGTGAAGTAGGTTCATTGTGAGGTTGAACTGTATCGTGTTTACTCAATGTTTGTTGCCTTTCGTTGATTTCTTTGAAGTGTCGAGTGCGCTTCCGATACGCGTCAAGTGTTTCGATTTGCTCTGACGGTGCGACGGCACCACACTGATCCCTCTTGAAAAGGGGCGTTTCATGTTAGTGAGTAACAGATGCCAATCTATTTGAATTCACCTAACATTACGAGGTTTAGGTCATCAAAACTCCCTCTAGATAAATGGAGTTTCTCAATAAAGGTAACTGATATTTCAATAGCATATTTTTTTGCCTTGTTATGCTATTCAAATGACTCTCAACATATATGGTAGTGTATCAGTATTTTTTTTCTTTTTTTTTTTTTTGTTGCAGATGAGGTGGGACGTCTGTAAGGATTCATATTCAGAGTAAAATCGGAATTTTTTTGGTGCATTGGCGTTCTTCTTCTTCTTCTTATTATTATTATTATTATTATTATTATTATTATTATTATTATTATTATTATTATTATTATTATTATTACTATTATTATTATTATTATTATTATTATTATTATTATTATTATTATTATTATTATCGCTATTATTATTGTTGTTGTTGTTGTTGTTGTTGTTATTATTATTATTATTATTATTATTATTATTAGTATTATCATTATTATTATTATTATTATCGCTATTATTATTGTTGTTGTTGTTGTTGTTGTTGTTGTTATTATTATTATTATTATTATTATTATTATTATTATTAGTATTATCATTATTATTATTATTATTATCGCTATTATTATTGTTGTTGTTGTTGTTATTATTATTATTATTATTATTATTATTATTATTATTATTATTATAATCATTATTATTATTATTATTATCGCTATTATTATTGTTGTTGTTGTTGTTGTTATTATTATCATTATTATTATTATTATTATTATTATTATTATTATTATCATTATTATCCATTGGCATAGGAGAGAAAGAATATTACCGACGTATTCTTTGTGTAGAAGAAGGCGACTGAAATAGGCCGGAGCGGGGGCTTAGAGACTGGATATAATCAGGGTGACAAGAATGGAGAGATAAGTAGTATGTATAGGAAAAGGAGCCTGTTTGTCTTGGCTCTGACAGCAACTAAGTTCCAGGGTAATAAGAAAATATGGTTTGGGAAATTCTTAGGAACAAAATCTAAGGCTGATTTGGATGAAAATACAAGTGGATTATTCGTGAAAACGAGAGGAGTGACAAAGAGAGATGAGTGAGTGTGTCAGCAATTGTAGAGCGAGTGGAGGATTGATAGCTATAGATGACTCAGCTGCAAGAGTGGGTGATATGGAAATTGAGAGTATAATCTGGGCGCATGGATAAATATTTTGAATGAAAATGAAAATGTCGAAGAGCTTGTGGAGTTGTGTGCTAAGGAAGAAAAAAAAAAGTAATGGTGATTGGAAACACTTGGTTTGAAAAGTGGGGCATACATGCATATAGTAGGTATATAGAGCGTATTATTGGATTATTTACATAATGATAGACGTATCAGAGAGACACTTTTGGATGTAAATGTGCTGAGTGTGGCTGTAGGTGGATGCTTCGTCACTTTTTAGTGGAAGCAAGATTAAAAGTTTTTTGAGACTTTAGGAAAAAAGGAAATGATATGGATGAGAAGAAGGTAGCGAAAGTGAAAGAGCTTGTAAGCGAAGTTTTTGTAAGCTGATGCCAGGAAGATTAAATTGAAGAATGGCAGAAGGTGAGAGTGAACGAAATAAGGAAAGTGGTTAAAGAGTGGGAAATATTTAGGAAAGCACTATTTACATATGCGATTGAAATACATAGCATGCGAAAGGTGGGATAAAGGCGTGGGAGAAAAGATAGTGTGTAGTGGGATGGGAAAGTTCGTTAGCTAGGAAAGGAGAAAGCACAGGTGTATGGACGTCACCTGCAGGAATAGAGTGCGAGTGACTGGGAAATGTACAAGAGGAAGCGACAGGGGATGAAAAGGAGGTTAAATGAGAGATGAGGTGCGAAAGTATCAACAGACTTCGAAGCGGATATGTTTAGAGAGAAGGTCAGTATAGAGTGGAGAACCAGAGAACAAATGGGAGATGTAGGGTGTTTGGCATAGGGAGGTATGCGAAACAAGAGAGTCGTTGCAAGTGGTTTGGTTAAAAGAGAAGAGACGGTGAAGCTTTGTTTAAGATTAAGTGTGGTAAAGCGGCTGGAGTGGATGGCAGTGTAGCTGAATTTTTCAAGAATGGGGGTGACAATGTTATTGATTGATCAGTCAAGATTGTCGACCAAATGTAAGGTGCCTGTGTATTGCTATGCTGTGAAGGCAAGTGGAAAGGAGAGTGGTGACTGAGAGGACGGTGGCATGCAGTGAGCATCAGGTTGGATAGGATCAATGTGGCTTAAGGAGTGGTAGAGGGATTGTAGATCACGTGTGTCCTTTAAAGAATCTGTGTTAGAGATACGTAGAAAGGATGAAGCATTTTTATATAGCATTAAAAGATCTGACGAAAGCGTACGATAAGGATGATAGAGATGCTTTGTGGAAAGTGTTACGAGTATATGCTGTGGGGGACACTGCTAGAAATAGTGATAATCTTTTATGCAGTTGATAAGGCGTGTATGCAAGTAGGGTGAGTTATTCCAGTTAAAGATGGGTCTGTGGTATGGAAGTGTGTTACCGCAATAGCTGTTTGATCTTCTATGGACGCCGTGATGATGTAGTTAAATGTGATAGTCTCAGAGAAAAGGGTGGGTCTGCAGTCATCTTGTGTGTGTGTGTGTGTGTGTGGTGGGGGAATGGCTGGGATGTGAAATAGTTGCTGTTTGCAGATGACATTGCTCCTGTGACAGACCCGAGTGAGAAACTGCAGAAACTGGTGTGGGAATTTGGGAGAGTGCGGGAGAGGAGAAGGTTGTGAGGGCTAATATGAACGAAAATAAGTTTAGCAGTAGATACAGACAGGTTCGCTGGAGTGTGTGTCTGGATGGGGAAGAACCTGGATAAAGTGGAGTATTTTAAGTACCTGGGAATGAACATGATCGCGGTTGAAACCAAGGGAGCTGCAAGAAGCCACAGGGTAGAAGAGGGAGTGTGTGGAAAGATAAGTCACTCTACGAGGGCATAGAAAGGCATGTAAAATCATGTAAAAGTCTGGACGGTGTTGTATGGCTGTGGATCAAAAGGTATTGAAGAGGATGGATGTGTTGGTAATGGAAAGATTAAGGAGATTGTATGGTTTGAGGAGGGTTGTTTGAGTAGAAAATATAAGGTAAGAGAGAAGTGTGGTGATAGGAAGAGTATGTATGAGATAGCTGAAGAGGATGTGCTTAAACGGGTTGAACATAAGGTGAAGATGGTTGAGGAATGGCTGACTAAGAGGAATATACGTGTCAGAATTAGAGTGAACAAGAAGAAGACACCAAACTGGGTTGGGAGGATAGAGTGACAGATGTTTTGAGTGAACGGGGACTGTCCATGCAGGAGGGTGCGAGACGTGCATGGGATAGAGCGAATTGGAGCAGTGTGGTACACTGAATGCGACAAGCTGTCAGTGGGTTGCAAAAGGACATATGGAGTGGTTAGGAGAAACAACAGAAAGGTCTGTGAGACTTGGCTGTGGATAAGGGGCTTTATACACAAACGGCTAGAGAGTGGTTGTCTGCAAATGAGCTATTAGTTGCCTATTCCAAACAGTTATGAAATATCTTTATAGATATTATTTCTTGATTATTATGATTACCATTGCTACTGCTATTATCATTATTATTATTATTATTATTATTATTATCATTATTGTTATTATTACTATTATTATTATTACTATTATTATTATTATTATTATTCCCTCTCAATTTTTTTTAATTTTCCAAAAGAAGGAACAGAGAAGGGGGCCAGGTGAGGATATTCCCTCAGTGGCCCAGTTCTCTGTTCTTAACGCTACCTCGCTAACGCGGGAAATGGCGAATAGTTTGAAAAAAAAAAAATTATTATTATTATTATTATTATTATTGTTATTATTATTATTATCATTATGATTATTATTACTATTATCATTTTTACTATTACTGGTGTTGTTATTATTGTTATCATATAGTTATTACTATCGTTATCATTATGCTATTACTACTAATGCTACTACTACTACTACTATTACTACAGTTCTACATATCGTTATCATCAACATTATAACTAAAATTCTACATATATCGGTACGACCGTCGACATCACCATCATCAACATGAGGTGTTAGTATCGACAACTGGTATGACCACTGTGGTGCAGGCTTGAAATTAGCCAGTTCAAGTATCGACGGGAGCAATAACGAAATATCGAATACTATATAGATTACCTTAATGATCTACATCAATCAGAAAATGAATTACCATAATAACTCGCATCAATCAAAAATGAATCATCGTAATAATGTGCATCAATCAAAAATTCACGAGCCATCGTAACGATCTTTTTTTTTATATATGTATATATTTTTAACCGCCACATTCAAAGCGTGCGTTTCTCGCACCAGTGAAATGAACTGCAATGGGTCTGAACTGACCATGAAACACAGAGCTGCTGTTCGAGACGACGGGTCATGGCGAGGAGTAATATCGGCTACGGAAGCTCTTTCATACTCCCATTCGACCATCTGATGAAGCATCTTTCTCCATCGAAATGAAGCAACGACACCGCTTCAACCTAGAGACCCTATGTGACGAGAATTAATGTATTGACGTATCACCCCGATGCGAATCACTGCTTCGTTTTCTCACGAAACAGGGATGAGTTCCTTTCTTATCCCTAATACTTGTTTGAAAAAACATTACCGCTACAAATATGAATGACTTCGCTGTGATGAATAATGAATTTATTATGAATTGAAGTGAGAAGCCTCGCCAAAGGCACCTTTTCACTCGTGGTGTAACCCTTTTGCAGGCAGAGCTCGGTAACACCTTTGTAAACCAGGAGTGAGGCAAATCTTTTTTCAGATTAAGCTGCAGCACGTACTAAAAGTATCAAAAAGCTCACTGGAAATAACTCTAGGAGGACAGAACGTCTCAGATTTCAAGGTGTTCGAGCTGGGAAAGGCCCGAAGTGCGCATAAAGTGTCACGTTGCTCCGTCTTATTCGCATGGCGATAACGATCTCAGAATATCCGAAGAAGAATGAAGAAAAAGAAAAAAAAAAAGGGAATTCTTGCGTTATAAACAGCATTCAGGCCCATTTTATTCCTATCGAGAAAATGCAAAAACTTTGAGATGCAAAGATGGCGGGCGGCAAACTGGAAGTTTGTTGAAGTATAGGAAAAGTTTGTGTGTTAACTTTGGGTAGGAGACGGCAGTCTTGGTACACACTGGATGCCTGAGTTCCACATTAACCTCTTATATGAGATGTTTGGTGAACGTGAATTACGAGTTGATGCGATCTAAATGATCACTGTTGGTGACGTAGATAAAAGAATGAACACTGTCGATAAAGACCTTGTTGGTTTCGATAGTCTTGTCTTTATAGTAGCTAACAAAGAGATTTGATGATCTTTTGTCGATTTTGAATCGTGAAGTTGGGTTAACTATGATCGACCACCGCAAATAGGATTCGAACCTAAGATCTCGACCCCGGGCGGAAAGCGATGAGGGCCAGGTGAGGATATTCCCTCAAAGGCCCAGTCCTCTGTTCTTAACGCTACCTCGCTAATGAGGGAAATGGCGAATAGTATGATATATATATATATATATATATATATATATATATATATATATATATATATATATATATATATATATATATATATATATATATATATATATATATATATATATATATATATATATATATACTGGGAGCACTGTCGATCTTCTGTGATTGGATGTATCACACCTAATTCAAACCAAGTATAAATAGTGCAACTTTGATGGGGAAGATCAGACTGCTAGTAATGAATTTCGACCCAAAACACATTTTAGTCACCTATTAGCTAAAGTCACATCACCAGTGCTCCTGTAGACTGTCATCCAAGTAGGTGTCTTAATATCAACCAAAATAGCACGAATGAATCACACGTGTGTCCCGTACACCTACCACTCACATACCACTAGCAGCAACAGACTCGTAATGGGGTTCCTCCATCGGCACTTTCTCCCACTGCCATCCAGTAAACGCACTACGAGTCTCCACTCTCCCTCTCTACTCACACACTCACCACCTACACGGCGAGACGTGCACGTCCATCGAATACAAATTCAATTTCGAGCACTCCCACTTCCCACCCGATGACGAGACAGGACCATCCAACACAGACCCCCACGTCCATCACCCACCAACACACCCATCTCTCTACTGACCACATAACCTGTTCTCAGAGACATACCACCGGCATACTTGCCTCCCACCTGTCACCCATACACTCACTCAATATACCCACTACGTACTCATTCACAGGCCACACATATGCTACTCACGCCTTCACATGCCAGACATCTAGGGATCATAACAGACCTTCGGATCATAACAGACCTTCCACACCTCCAGTATCCCACACCCGCTTCTCACACACCTAACGACCACACACACTCGTATCCCAAAAGCCCACGACTTTATTTTTGTCATATTTGATCGTTTACCGTTTTAGCGAGGTAGCGCCAGGAACAGATGCAGAGAGGCCACATCCGCTCACATCCATTCTCTAGCTGTCACGATTCTTGTAGTAATATATTTGTTCGACTTTCACACGACCACCGCCCACACCCACCCAGTAGCTAATGATACAGTCCAGATTCACGTCCTACTGAGCGAACTAATACGAACCGCTCTGTCAGTACCAACAGATGTATTGCCTCCACACACACACACACATACTCAGAAACGCCCGTACGTTGATCCTTCACGTGACTGTAAGGTTAACAGAAACAGTACACACCACCCTCACATCCCATACATTATCGACATTCAGTTTCACACACTTGAGCCTTCACGTACACTTTACCACTACCCACACACACACACACACACACACACACACACACACACACACACACACACACCCTCCTCCACCTCCGGCCGCATCATCACGTCTCGTCTATTATCTTCACACCCAAGAATAAGATATGAAGGATGCCATTGACCCACTATCAAATGAAAACGGCGTCTCAATTAGCGATAATAAGGAAATAAATGACTTCGCTTCTCATCATTTTCGATTCAGGGTTTTGTATCGAACATTTGTCTAATGTACCACAGGCACAAAATGTATTGCTGGACACTGAAAGTATAAGATTAGACGTGGAAAAACATGGACTGCCAAGAGCAGTAGCTGCCAGACTGGTCGCTCCTTACGTCTAGTGTTCCCACGATGTTTTCGCTAATAAATCATTGATATATTGACATCTTTTCTCTAACATTACATCAGTAATTGAACAGTTGTACATTTTTTTTTGTGATAGATTAGATAACAGTTCTATACTCCTACTGTATAGGTCACACACTTTCTATAGTAATATAGATTATAGATAAAGTCAAACGAATATAATATGGGATATGGGTGCCAAGAAATTTAATGTATATGGAGTAGGATGCAACGAAATTTGATAAATATGGGAGAAGGGTTCTGCAAAATAAGTTAGAGATGGGGATAGGGGTATCATGAAATGAGTTTAGGACACCCTAGCTTTCAGTGGACAAAGGTTGAAACCCAATGAACTACACAGACAAGTCACATAGGTTAGACGACATCTCCCCCAGAATATTGAAGGAAAAAAAGAACTAACGTGAAGATTGCTTTTCCAATCACCGACATGCTCAACAAATCACTGCAGGAAGGGAAAATGCCTTAATAACTGGAAAAAAAAACAGCTAATGTAAAAAAACAATTTAAAAAAAAAAGAAAAAAGAAAATGCATCTCGATCTACCGTCCTATCAGGCCTTCCTTTTGATTATAGGAAAAGTGATATTAGCAATAATTAGACAATAATCGATAATTCCCAGAAGATAATGGACTGATAACTAACCACGAACATGGTTTATAGACTAAATGATCATGGGGAATCATCAGACTGGCTTCACGTGACGAGCGGCGGACCACAGGTCTCAGTCCTGGGTTCCATACTGTTCATCCTTAGCATCAATGATCTGGAGACAGGACTCGCCAGTAGAAGATTCAGAAACTATTACTGGAGTGGTCAGAGAGCACATGACATATGGATTCTAAAACGTGGACGAGTGCAAAGTAATGCATTCCGGGGCTTTAAAAGATTATAATTCTTGATACAGAATGCTCGAGAAACTATTATTAAAAGGTGACCATGCCTTCCCGCGTACATAATAGTATGCTGAGGCTCGGAACTGGAAATATAAACTACAGAGCAAAGGATACGATGCTCACCCTTCATACCACCATAGGCTAGACTTCACTTGGTGTTCACTTCTGCTCACCAACCCTATTTATATCAAGCAGTTCCCTTCATTTATGAATATGCCTTGTGAGGAGTGACTCAAAGGCTTAAGACCTATAGAGACTTAGACGCTTTGAGATCTAAACCGAAGCTTTCGACAACATAACATGCGATTAGATCCACACTTTATACAGGTCTTGTTTGACCAAAAACTATGGAACTTCTTTAGGTACTGAAGCGGGCTTTTGTGTGTGTGTGTGTGTGTGTGTGTGTGTGTGTGTGTGTGTGTGTGTGTGTGTTAATGAAAATATGATAAGAGATGAGAAGAAGAATGAATGAAACTGAATACGAATATTCCAAAGACACATAGTGAAGAATAATACATCTTCCATCCATTTTTTGGCGAGGGAGACATTCAAGTTTGCTGGCTAAATGCAGGGAAAGAGATCCTGGGTGCAAAATCCGCGAAGCAAAAGTTTTATCATCGTGAGAACGTGAATAATGCAAGACATCGCTGAATGTGTGAGTAGGAGACCTTGTGTGTGTGTGTGTGGAGGAGACACGTATGGAGAAGGAGATGGTGGTCGGGATCCTGGGAGACTGACAAGGGAGAAGTACCACATTACCTCCAGAGCCGCAGGTGCCGTGAAGGACTGAGTCCTCTGATGAATATCTGCTGAGAGAAGCTAGGGCGTCTCAAAAGACTCGAGTAATCCATACATAATGGATGGCCTCATGATCTGAGGATACTGTACGAGATGCGTAATCTTCATTTTGGCGTATCGTGCGTCACTGAAGGTATAGATGTATAAGGCGACAATGTAAATGTACAGATGACTTGTGTATGTTGCCTTAAGATGGTACAGAAATATGGCAGGGCGATGGAATATGATTTGCTGAGCCGTTTCGATTCAGACGATGGATGGAAACTATCGCCTCCTGACGAGACAAGAACGAAGTAGGAGGAAATCGTACGTTAAATACGTGGCAAAGAGACAGCGAGGAGGAGTTTATAGTGATGATGAATCATGAGAATGAATAGGAATATCATTCTTACGTCTTGGGAGTTACTGCGATGTGATCTATCGGTCAAAAAGCACACTGGACTGTAGCTACTCTTTTGAGTGCTCTTAATGATAGATATATACGTGATTCTGTTTTCTTTTGACACTGAATTCGAAAGATGAGGTGGACTGAAATTGTCTGTTATGCTGAAACTGCTTTTTAGTCGTCTTGATCATAGTTGTGAACATTGGATTTTGCCTTGAAGATGTTGAATTAACGAACTACTTCTCTTGAATTTCTGGAAATCCGTGAATGTTCAACAAGGATGGATCGAAATTATGGTGATATTCAAGGTACAGACGGGATGACTTTTGCATGATCAAGCCTCCACTGTTCCCTGAAATTCACATTTGTTGAAGAAAGAAACATGTAGAATTATCTGTGGAAAGTTTCGTGTATTGTATGTTTTGTATAATATCTAAATTTCCTCTTTTACTTTGTTTCTTATTTCTATGACTATCCACTTGAGCCTTGTTTTAGACGTGATGACCCTTAACTTAAACGGACCAAAAATGAATTTTTTAGATATCAATTTTTTAGATATTAATTTTTTTACCTTTGAAAATTTCCCTTTGAAAGTATTGCTCCATCTTTCTCCTCCCTCTGAATCAGTGGCAAGATTTTCTCCCCTCCCCCCTCTCTCTCTCTCTCTCTCTCTCTCTCTCTCTCTCTCTCTCTCTCTCTCTCTCTCTCTCTCTCTCTCTCTCTCTCTCTCTCTCTCTCTCTCACGCACAAAACCGCGATGGCGAATGAGGGCCCATTTAACCTAATATGCCTCACACAGACGCCTCTTACAACACGAAACACCCATCGACATATAGTAGAGCGAGAGGCAACGTAGAGACAGCGAGACGAGACGTCTCCATCAGGTCCCATCCGTCTTCCTCTGACATTGGAGAAAATGTTGTGACATAATGACCCCTGAACCTTTACGTTCATCACTGCCAACGCACACACACACACACACACACACACACACACACACACACACACACACACACACACACACACACACCCCAGTGCCAACATGGTGGAACGAGATATCGTTCAGTGATTTTATCAAAGACACAAATCACCGTAGCTTCTACTGTTACCTCACGACATGGGATGTTGCACGGTCTAGATGGACGGGAGTAGAGAATAGGAAGGAGGTCAGGTCATGACTTGTAAAATGACCTTAACACAAGGTGTGCAAAGACCGATGATTTTCCATCCCCCTGACACATTCATCCAAACACTGTGGCGAAGGCAGACCATTGAGGGAAAGTGACACACATACGGGGTATTGTCTGAAGGAAAGTGACACACATACGGGCTATTATCTGAAGGAAAGTGACACACATACGGGGTTTTATCTGAAGGAAAGTGACACACATACGGGATATTATCTGAATGAAAGTGACACACATACGTGGTATTGTCTGAAGGAAAGTGACACACATGCGGGCTATTATCTGAAGGAAAGTGACACATATACGGGATATTATTATCATCATCTCTACCACCTTCTGGAGGAGTCCTTACTCTGAGAATCTGTGAAGCCGTTAATGATATTATATTAAGGAGAACTCGTTCGAGTCCTATTAACTGGGTAGGTCATTTACGATAGACTCCCAGACTTTACAGAGTAAATATGAAGTTAATGGTTGTTTATTTATCTGGTCTGCAAACTATGCCACTTTATATCAGACTTTCCACATCTTATCACGTTAAAACAGTTCTTTTTTCACATCATTTTTTGTACATAGGCTCAGGAGAACACACAAACACATATGATTATATATGTATTTTTCTTTTCATACATATTTGCCATTTTCTGCATTAGCAAGGTAACATTAAGAACAGAGGACTAAGCCTTAGAGGGAGTATCCTCACTTGGCCCCCTTCTCTGTTCCCTCTTTTGGAAAATTAAAAATGGGAGGGAAGGATTTCCAGCACCCCGCTCCCTCCCCTTTTAGTCGACTTCTACGACACGCAGGGAATACGTGGGAAATGTTTTTTCTCCCCTGTCCTCAGGGATATATATATATATATATATATATATATATATATATATATATATATATGATTATTTTAGTATTTTGCTTTGTCGCTGTCTCCCGCGTTTGCGAGGCAGCGCAAGGAAACAGACGAAAGAAATGGCCCAACCCACCCCCATACACATGTATATACATACACGTCCAAACACGCAAATATACATACCTATACATCTCAATGTACACATATGTATACACACACACAGACATATACATATATACACATGTACATATATATGATATGTGTGTGTGTGTGTGTATATTACTGGACCCCCTCCTACCTGTGGTTACACCGTCAGAAAGAGTCACTCGGCGAGACTGCATCATCGCCTGTTAACGAGAGGAAATTGCAGTCTTGTTGTAGACTTTCAAACTCCAAACGAGCCATTCATTTCCCTTCTAATGTCTTAGAGCTGCAGCACCTCCTGTCATAGGGGTTCTAGGGCAATTTCTATCTATCTGTCTATCAATCTAACTATTCATCTATCTGTCTATCTATTTATCTATCTGTCTGTTTATCTATCTATCTGTTTATCTATCTATCTATCTATCTATCTATCTATCTATATATATATGTATATATATATATATATATATATATTTTTTTTTTTTTTTTTTTTTTTCATACTATTCGCTATTTCCCGCGATAGCGAGGTAGCGTTAAGAACAGAGGACTGGGCCTTTGAGGGAATATCCTCACCTGGACCTCTTCTCTGTTCTTCTTTTGGAAAAAAAAAAAAAAAACGAGAGGGGAGGATTTCCAGCCCCCCGCTCCCTTCCCTTTTAGTCGCCTTCAACGACACGCAGGGAATACGTGGGAAGTATTCTTTCTCCCCTATCCCCAGGGAATATATATATATATATATATATATATATATATATATATATATATATATATATATATATATATATGGAAGGGCAAAAATGGGTTTGTTTGAAGGACTAATAGTCCCAACACTATATATGGAAGCCAGTAAGGCATGGGCTATAGATAGGGTTGTGCAGAGGAGGGTGGATGTGTTGGGAATGAAATGTTTGAGAACAACATGTAGTGTGAGGTGGTTTGATCGAATAAGTAACAAAAGGGTAAGAGTGAAGTGTGGAAATAGAAATATTTGTGGCTGAGGGAGCAGTAGAGGATGTATTGAAATGGTTTGTACATATGGAGTGAATGAGTGAGGAAAGGTTGACAAAGAGAATATATGTGTTAGTTCAGGAGGGAACAAGGAGAAGCGGGAGACCAAATTGGATGAAAGGATGGAGTGAAAAGATTTTGAGCAGTCGGGGCCAGAACATACAGGAGGGTGCAAGTATTTCTCACTCATATTTCTTAAAGCAAACACCTTATTCCACACATTTTCTACCACTTCTGAAACCACACTGTTCCTTCCCATACTGATGTTTCAGTACATTCAGTACTCTCTGAATCACCACTTTCCCGTACAACTTAACAGGTGCACTTAATAAACTCGCACCTCCGTAGACAGAACATGCACCTTTGTCTCCCTCACTCAACCAGCCAACGTAAAGGGTCTCTCTAGTTACTACATACGGGAATGAGTTAACGCAAAGGGTCTCTCTCTCTCTCTCTCTCTCTCTCTCTCTCTCTCTCTCTCTCTCTCTCTCTCTCTCTCTCTCTCTCTCTCTCTCTCTCTCTCTCTCTCTCTTTACTCCATACGGGAATCGATCAAGAATAGAACATTGTTGTCATCCATTGAGCGTTATATTTACAGTCGGGAATGTTGAATTAACCAAAGGCATCTGTGTTCGAGATCTGTCATGTCGTCAGTCGGGACTTTAGAATCACACTATGTCTTTTCTGTGTCATCTTGTATTTCACGATAGAGTATTGTCTTTTCATGCATCAAGACGCCTTTATGGGACATGTATAAAAGCCTTTGATAGATTCGCTTCAAGTTGCAGTTTTTGTGTACATCAATAGCTCAGTGGTGACTGACAAGTGGTCTCCAAGTTCATTTCTTTGCCTGCAAAAGGCAACTGAAACATAATTGGTGTATGACGTCGCACACTATGCACACTACACACACACACACACACACACACACACACATACACACACACACACACACACACACACACACACACACACACACACACCAACAGCGGAATACATTTATTACGAACCATCAGAATTATCTGCATTCTGTGAACCATGTCAGGTACTGTCACTTCTCACACTGTGGTCATGATGAGCGACTTGTTAACCATAAATACGGGTTGATACCTTCCTATATACGATCTAAGACACTGTAGCATTCCCGTGAGAACTACAGACTGGCATGTATGATCCTGGTGTGAGATTACGACTCGGGCAGTGTCGACTACCCTGGGAGGAGAACAGCGCCTCGCGTCTGTGCACGCTCATTAAATGTTTGAATTGGCTGAGGGGGCCGTCTGGGATTAATTATAGATTGCATTGCATCACCCAGCGAGAATAGCGCTCATGGTTAGGTTATTGGGCTGAGACTGCAGGTCTTGATGTATACATAGTCTCATATATATATATATATATATATATATATATATATATATATATATATATATATCCAGCCGGAGAGAGATATCGGGGGAGGGAGGATGCTATTTCATGTGTGGTGGGGTGGCGACGGGAAAGGATAAAGGCAGCATGTATGAATATGTGCATTTGTATATATGTATATGTCTGTGTATGTATATCTATGTATACGTTGAAATGTATAGGTATGTATATGTGCGTGTGTGGCCGTTTATGTATATACATGTGTATATGGGTGGGTTGGGGCATTCTTTCGTCTGTTTCCTTGCGCATAGGTATGTATATGTGCGTGTGTGGGCGTTTATGTATATACATGTGTATATGGGTGGGTTTGGCCGTTCTTTCGTCTGTTTCCTTGCGCTACCTCGCTAACGCGGGAGACGGCGATTAAGTATAATAAATGAATGAATAAATAGATGAATAAATAAATATATATATATATATATATATATATATCGATAGATAGATAGATCGATAGATAGATAGATAGATGTAGCTAATATAGATAGATAGATAGATAATTGATCACCAGCTGCAACCATTGAATAATTGCAGATACTTAGGAGTATTATGTAAAGCTGAAAGTCTACAGAAACTGAATGAAAGGAAAATATACCCTATTCTTTAAGGTAAGAAAATTTGCCATTGAAATGCAAAACAGTGATAAATGCTGCCATTCATAGAATGATCTCAATATATTGACCAGAGGCGTTGGTCATACACAACCAATATAAGTACACAGGTCCAGGATGCGGGAATGAGAACATTGAAGCTAATCCGAGTAGTTGAGAGAGTAGATAAGGAACACCAAGATAAGAGAGGATTGGGATGTTATATCTGTGGCGAAATCACTGAAAATGAACACAGAAGGTGGTACCGACCCATACACATAGACTGGAAGGCATGAGACGTACCAGTAAGTATTTGAACTGGACTCTAAAAGGAAAACATCCAGCCGGAGGTCCTGGAATGAGATGGATTAACCGCATCAAGAGCTCGCGTGGGAGAAGAGGGGCGAAAACACCAGAGGAAATTGTAGAAAACAGAATGCGAGGCTTGGAACGAGTGGGCGAAGACTGATTGGGTGACCAGCAACTGACAGACTTCCATATGTTTACCTGGCGTCTGGTGAAAGTAGACACTTACCTGCTTACTTACTACCCTGCCCCTGGAGTCCCTTTTTTTTTTTTTATCCTTATAAGGCTCCTGCAGCGCTCAGGAAGCCAGCCACGTCTCCCGGTCGGGACCACACGCAGTATAAAGTGTTGAGTAGTTGTGTGTGTGTGTGTGTGTGTGTGTGTGTGTGTGTGTGCGTCTGAGTACAGAGATAAGTCTTCGGTGTCTTCTTTTGACGCCTCGCATCGTTGGCATGATAAGTCTTGGGGTATGTTGAAAAGGTGTTTGTAGTGTATTTGGGATGGTGTGTCTGCCGAGTGTGGTTTATGAGGGATGAAACGGGAGTTGGGAGGTTGGCTGTGTGGCACTTGTGGAGTTATTTCACTGTGTATGGGTTTTGTTAGTGTTATGTTTGTTCGGGATGGGGAGGTTAGGGAGGGAGAGATCTGAAAGTAGGAGTTACTGAAGTGTGAGGTTGGGGTAAACTTTTTCATTTTACTTAGTTATAAAGTGGTATGGGTAGGGTCGGTCTATGTCTATATCTGTTATCAATCTATCTATCCTGCCAGAGGAGGCTCTTCTATCCATATAAGGCTCCTGCAGTGCTCAGGAAGCTGGCCACGACCACCGGTCGGGACCATAAATTATAAAGTGTAGTGATGTGTGTGTGTGTGTGTGTGTGTGTGTGTGCGTGTTCTTTATGGCAGTTGCATCGTTAGCATCAAGGGTCTTAGGATATATATATATATATATATATATATATATATATATATATATATATATATATATATATATATATATATATATATATTCCTATGAGTCCACGGGGAAAATAAAACACGATATATATATATATATATATATATATATATATATATATATATATATATATATATATATCATAGTCTTCAGTTTTAGGGCAGTATGTTGTCGAAAACTATTGAATCTTTCGTTTGAGAAGACCGTCACCATGAATCTTAACAGGGTTAAGTTATCCCTCGAGTTGAATAATCTGGTTCAAGGTTTCAGTGAAAGACAATTAAGGTTTAACTTTTAGCAGTGAAGGATGAGGCCACGGGGAGTGATTGGCCACAGACCCTCACACCATCCCACATCCTGTAGTCAAGATCAACACCACTCGCTCCACGACGTGTGTGTGTGTGTGTGTGTGTGTGTGTGTGTGTGTGTGTGTGTGTGTTGCTGCGCTGCCAGACAGTGAGCATTTAGGGATCTTCACCGTCGCCCACTACCATGTGCGCCTTGTGTCATTTTCTGAGATCTTTTCGCCCCTCTCCCTCCAGCCTGACTGACTGACTGTGTTATGTGGACTTGTGTAGTTTTTCACAAACTTCGACTGTCTACTTATCTCTTAAGAACTTCTTTCTCGACGGAACGTCTTTGTCTTCAGACCTGGTTTTCGATGCCACCATATCAGAGTTTCCCTTAATTAGACCTCTTCGAACCACTCCCTCTGATGTTTTGTTTTGTCACTTTTTTCTCCTAAAGTTCCCATCGATAGCTTACTTCGTTAAATTTTCTAGCAAAATGACAAGAGCTGTGTCCATTGTCTGTCTTTTAGACAGAGCTTCTTGGATATCTTAGTAGAGTAGACGACATCTGGTTAAGTTTAATGCCTCTAAGACCCAGTTTCTGCTTATCTCTCTATCTAGAATTCCTCACAACTTTCCTCATCTCCTACTACCGTTCTGTAATTCCACCTTTTGACTCGCTGAACATACTTGGTATTACTGTAACATCCGCTCTAACTTAGAAGCCTCACATTACAGGAATAGCTAAGTCTGCCTCTCAGAAACTGGGAGTCCTGTTTAGATGTCGAAATTTCCTATCTTCCGAACTGTTGCTCCGTTTATACAAAGGATTGATCCGTCCTTGTATGTAATGGTGCTCTCACATCTGGGGCGGCTCTGGCTCTGTATACTTACTTACTCGATAAAGTTGAGTCGAATGCGGTGACATTCATCAACTCTCCCAGGCTAACTTCAAAACTTGACCCACTTGCCTCAATGTTGGTTCACAGTCCCTCTAGGTATTACTTTGGATTTTGCTGCCGAGAGCTGGCTACCTGTGAGCCCCCACCACTCGCTAGACCACGCTATACTCGTCAAGCTGCTGCGTCACATGATTACTGTGTGGCCGATGGAACTCAAGGGTAGGCCGTTTTGATAACTGTATCTTTCCCTACACCTCGAAGCTTTGGAACTCTCTACCCTCTCATGTCTTTCCCAATAACCCAGCATATTTCAGTAGACAGGATTTTCACTTCCAAAAAATCCGAAAATACTACTTTCCCCTGTCACTTCCTTTTCCCCATTTATTAATCTCTGTATACTTCATTTATGGCCCGGCTTTGATGTAGACTTGTGTCCGTGACTGTAGCCTCCAACTAAAAGGGAAGGGAGCGGGGGGGGCTGGAAATCCTCCCCTCTCGTTTTTTTTTTTTTTTAATTTACCAAAAGAAGGAATAGAGAAGGGGTCCAGGTGAGGATATTCCCTCAAATGTCCAGTCCTCTGTTCTTATCGCTACCTCGCTAACGCGGGAAATGGCGAATAGTATGAAAGAAAGAATATATATATATATATATATATATATATATATATATATATATATATATATATATATATATATATATATATATTGTGATTAACTAACATCTGGGTTTTGTGTTTTGACTTGGTGCAAATCCCTGCAGGCCTTCGCTCTAAAATCTTTCCTAATCACTTGCCCTAGTGGGTTTTTTTTTTTCATCATTCTATTGTAGACTTTGATTTCGCCAGAACTTAATTTCCCATCTGTGTACTGGTGTTGTGGTTGCTATTTGGTGTATATTTACTGTATTGGAGTGACCGATGCTTCCTTACAGTAACATCGTCACAGGTTTTGATGATGTCATTTTTGTCCTCTTGAGGGAGGTGAGTGAGCAACCATCAGGTCCTGGTGCTGGATTCACAGTTGGTGAGAGATTTACGCTCGTGTTTTCCCGTCTCTTAACTTTGTATATATATATATATATATATATATATATATATATATATATATATATATATATATATATATATATATATATATATATCTTTTTCTTTCAAACTATTCGCCATTTCCCGCATTAGCGAGGTAGCGTTAAGAACAGAGGACTGGGCCTTTGAGGGAATACCCTCACCTGGCCCAATTCTCTATTCCTTCTTTTGGAAAAAAAAAAAAAAGCCAGGTACCCATTGATCGACTAACCCCAAGGGAAAGGATAAAGTTGGTGGGTTGGCTGTGAGTCATCTGCTTCTCCCTGGGTTCCAACCTGGGCAGCCTTGTGTGTTGAACAATAGCTTATTATGTTAACCACTGCACTACGGACGCTCATGTGTGTGTGTGTGTGTGTGTGTGTGTGTGTGTGTGTGTGTGTCCGGGCTCAAGCGATTATTACAGAACGTTTGTATAACTGAACCATGAAATTAGAAATATTATTCTATGACATTCACGAAGCATAAAGAATTTCTAACAAACGTTTTTTTGACAAACGCTTTTAACAAAACGGTACAAAAAACCATCCAGTTGTTTCCTATGTCATCAAAAACTTGATATAAACGAGAAATGGACGATTAGAATCATTCCAAGTTTCACACTGGGCAGAAGGCAATTGTAAATGGCCATCACATCTCACCAATGAAGGTTAGGTCAAGGGTTGTTTCCCCCAAGATAGCGCAAGTGGCCCAAATGCGACGCCGAACTGGCCATTGGTACGAAATACGATCTGACCCGGGGAAATGGGCAGGAGTTGATGATGGGGGGCTAATGAGAGTGATGGGAGATGGGTGTCTGTTGACAAATAAGAGGATGTCGGTATTTTGATGATGGTAGTAATGGGTTGGAGTGTTTGTTGTTGTTCTTTTGTTTGTTGTTGTTGTTGTTGTTGTTGATGATGGTGATGACCAAGTTGGTAGAGTGTGTTCTGGTGATGAGTGAGGGAGCCTTGTACCATAAAGGGGTTGCGCGATGGTGTTTGGATAGAGTGTAAAGAGTGCGTTGTGATGAGTGGATAGAGGGGGGGGATTAGGATGTGATGGTGGGATTATATATATATATATATATATATATATATATATATATATATATATATATATATATATATATATATATAGGCGAGCTACCAGATGATTGCCGACCTGAGAAACAAATTCTATAAAAGCAGAATAAAAGAACTGTATTTATCTCGCTTGGAAGGAGAAGTTTAAAGAGGTGATCTAATACAAATATTCAAAATCATTAAAGGCTTCGATATTCTCGATCTCACAAGCTGCTTAAGGATAGATTCGACTGATATTACTCTTAAGAAAGACTATAAACTCGTGAGCAAACGTTTGATCTCAAACGAGGTGATGTGCTTTTTCTTCGACAGAACAGTCAACATATGGGATGATTTAACTTGTCAGAGCAGTTAAGAGCAGTACCATGAAGACGTTGAAGTAGCGTCGTGATAGATATTTCGAATCATAACTTGTCAGAGCAGTTAAGAGCAGTACCACGAATACGTTGAAGTAGCGTCTTGATAGATATTTCGAATCATAACTTGTCAGAGCAGTTAAGAGCAGTACCACGAATACGTTGAAGTAGCGTCTTGATAGATATTTCGAATCATAACTTGTCAGAGCAGTTAAGAGCAGTATCACGAATACGTTGAAGTAGCGTCTTGATAGATATTTCGAATCATAACTTGTCAGTGCAGTTAACAGTAATACCATAAATACGTTGAGCAGCGTCTTGATAGATATTTCGGTTCATATCCATCAACTAGCATTATTTAAGCCTCCTTAGCTTGTAGGTTTTTAACCTTTTGAAAAATTTGAAAAATTTCTATTCCTACCACATCAATCAGTGACTTTCTGATCCATTCCACTATCTCGAACAGCTTCGCTCGAACCTCGTGGTCTGTTGCTGATTGAATTCCTTTGTACTCGATTGACAGAGCGTAAAGTGTGCGTGATGGTGAACGTACAGAAAGTTAAGTGTACGTGATGGTGAGGGGATAGAGAATAAAGGGAACGTGATGGTGAGGGGATACAGAGTAAGGTGTGCGTGATGGTGAGGGGATAGAGTAAAAGGTGCGTGATGGTGAGGGGATAGAGAGTACAGGGTGCATGATGGTGAGGGGATAGCGAGTAAAGTGTGCGTGATGGTGAGGGGATAGCGAGTTAAGTGTGCGTGATGGTGAGGGGATAGCGAGTAAAGTGTACGTGATGGTGAGGGGATAGAGAGTAAAGTGTGTGTGATGGTGAGGGGATAGAGAGTAAGGTGTGCGTGATGGTGAGGGGATAGAGTAAAAGGTGCGTGATGGTGAGGGGATAGAGAGTAAGGTGTGCGTGATGGTGAGGGGATAGAGTAAAAGGTGCGTGATGGTGAGGGGATAGAGAGTAAGGTGTGCGTGATGGTGAGGGGATAGAGTAAAAGGTGCGTGATGGTGAGGGGATAGAGAGTAAGGTGTGCGTGATATTGAGGGGATAGAGAGTAAAGTGTGCGTGATGGTGAGGGGATAGAGAGGATATCTACTGGTGAGTGGGACTGTGAGTGTGTTTGCTGGGATAATTAGTCTGCTGGTCATACCGTCAATTAATACCTAAGATTATCGGTGTGATTTCGAGTGTCGTGCATGGATAGTGGGAGATATGCTGGTAATCAATCAAGACTATCAAGTTGCTTATTGGTGAATTGGTGAATCATTCTCGATATTTGGTGGTGTGTCATTTGATGACTGAGGCACGAGGACCCCGTACCATTCACTTCCACGATTTCAACTACTTACAATACGCATGACTCAGGTCAGGGCCTCGAAAGATGACTTAAGTCTCTCACATTCTTAAGCCCTTCAACACGAAGGGGACTTTTTAAGTTTCCACTGCGGCATCTCAACCCATGGAATACAATCGAGACCTCTTCATGAGAACAAGTGAGTCTCATAGATGCGACAGCCCAACCCCTTAGGGAACGACTTCTTGACCATATCATCGTAGTGATGATATATCTGTTCGAGTAAGATGACGTAACGGCACAAGTCTGAGAAACCATCTTTTGAAACACGAAGACTTAAACCCCCGTCGAGTAGAACGATTCTATCAGTGTGTGTGTGTGGCCATTTAAGCCCCCTGACCAAATCGGTTTAACCCTTTGTGTACGACGTAAGCCGTCCAGCTCGAGACAGCCAATCGCATCAGGTATAAAGACTTGGTACTTCGATAACAACGAGTATTGTGACGTAAAATGGATGAAGCCAACGAATGAATCCTTCGACTGCGAATGCCTAGCATTGCACGTACAGTACAACCGTGTCATGATGCGAATATGAGTAATTAGAACACCGAAAATAAGAAGATTCGAAATTCATTTGGATAATGTGAGTAAATTTTTCGACTATAACGAGCCTCGTGTTTTTTGGCGACTCCTCCACTCATGTACGATTGATCCCTTGGAGTACGAAGAAGAACCTCTGGTATACAACGAGGTAAGCCTCGAGTATGGTCACGCACAAGCCCTCGAGCACGATGTACCTGGACCTCTTGAGTACAAGAACCTGAGACTTCGATTATGGGGATATAAGACTTCGACTACAAAAACATCGAACTGCGAGTATAATAACTGATCACCAAAAAAAAGATATGAAGATGGAACCTATGATTTGCTGCCGGGACGCGCTGGCCTGAAAAAAAAGATTCTGTTTCTTTATGCATTTTCGAGAATAAATAGAGTGAAAAGGTGAACTGGAAGAGGGGCTTCAGTCACCGAAAAGCTGGCTTCGGTAAGGCGATGGGAAACTGTTTCAGGTAGTGTAAGACACACTGTCATAGACGCAGATCTCTCTTAGTGTTTAGAGAACCTTCGTAATCTTGCTGCTGGAGGTAAATACAAGTTTTGGTTTTAGTTTTAGCAAAAATCGAGGAAGACGGCTGGAGCCGTTGCTGCTCGCGTAAGACGCAGAAACTTTACACATAAATCTCCGACCACCTACTTACTATGGAGAAAAGGAGGGAAGGAGGGCCTCGGGAGGGTTCTTTTAGGAAAATCTCAATTAGTTAAGGACGACAGACTCGTCCATAAACATAGTTCGTGAGTGACGTCTCCCAGCGCCAGCGATGGGGAGGATAAATGGATTTATCTTTGCACTGGGTGACGAGAGTAGTCCAAGGAGGAGCGGACGTAGACAAGAGATGTATAAGATATAGTGAGAGGAAACTCAGAGACATGTATTGCTAGGATCAGTACCGTCGATCATGAGCCGAAACCGGAACGCAGAGAACATTCGATAACTGACATGGTGAAAGAAGAAGAAATTCACCCACAAGACATAGAAAAGGAGGAGGGTCTGTATACGTTAGAGATAGAGGTGGTGGATGTAAATGAGGAAGAAGAGATAGGAATGAATAGGGAGAAGGAGATAGGGTGTGTGTGTGTGTGTAGGTGGGCTAAAGGGAGAAAATGTGCGCAGGTAAGAGAAAGGAAGAGGATGAGAGAGAGAGAGTCAACAGAGACTGATGGACTCCACTCGTAAGATGGATGAAGGTGATTTACAAGAGAGGAGGAGCCTGGTGATCTCTGTATTAGGAAAGGGATTTAGTGGTTGATGATATATGAATAATTATGGTATGGCTTTGTACTTCGTGGCTAAGGGAGACACCGACACTAGAATGAAATGATATTTAAGATGTTTAGTATTGGGTTGTGTAGTGGTTAATTTAAATTCAGTTCAAAGATTTTTTTTTTCTTATTCTCGGGAAATATGGGACCCATCTACAAGGTGAGATGCATGCACTACTGCATTTATCATTTTCAACTGGTTGAGAGTAGAGTCGAGAATGGAGACTTGAATTGACAATAGAATATGGTTTGAAAGAGAGTGGAAAAGACGTATAAGCTTGGAAGAGCTGCGAGAAATCATCCTGTCCAAGAAATATGTTTGGGTAAGAAAGGATAGCTCTTAGAAATAAAGGGTGGGAAGATACGGTAAATCCACAGGGAGCGGGGGAATGGAAATCCTCCCTTCTCGTTTTTTTTTTTTTTTTTAATTTTCCAAAAGAAGGAACAGAGGGGGCCAGGTGAGGATATTCCAGAAAAGGCCCAGTCCTCTGTTCTTAACGCTACCTCGCTAACGCGGGAAATGGCGATTAGTTTAAAAGAAAAAAGAAATATATATATATATATATATATATATATATATATATATATATATATATATATATATATATATATATATATATATATATATATATATATATCCTTCGAACTGAGTTTGCAAATTGCAGAATTGACATGGGACACAGACACTATGAATGACTGTATAGTGTAATATGAATCCATCTAAGAGCCCTTTTTCCTTATGTAGAATCTATGACGATAGTTTCTACATGTGGAAAAAAGGACTGTAGATGAATATTACTATGATAATCAATGACAAATGGCTAAATCTCTTGAATCATACATCACCTGACGGTGCACTGCCTTCCAAAACGGTAGGAAGGGCATTTGCCGCTTGCGTCAGCGGTCGGGTTAGCCATTTCGTAAGCCTGATAATACGATGGTTATCTTGGCTATGTACATGGCTCTTCTCTGGTATCTTGAGCAGGTTTGTAGATCTTTCTTTTATTTACAGATTTGTACAATGAAAAAAAAAAAAAGACTAAACAAAGAAGTTAAGAAAATCACCCTCTGACATTTGCTTTAAGCTCGAATGAGAGAAATGTAGAATGGAATATGAGACAGTGTTGGGGAGTGTGAAGGGGATGAGAGTGACGTGTGACTGGGATGGTCACCAGCAGCTCCGTCCCCAACGAAAGCCAACCTTACCAAGATTTATGTTTAGTGGTGTCTACCTTAATGTATATTATCTAAATGCCTTAGTAACGTAAAGACAGTAATTCATTCCCAGTTTTCTGTGATCAGTATTACTTATGTATATACTTATAACTGCCCTAAGACCCTGCGCTACTGCCAGTAGCAGGGTAAAATGGACTCCTTTAGAGTGAGAAAGTCTTGGACGACACTGTTCTCCCTGTCGTTAATAAACGATGATACAGACTTGCCAAAGGTGACTTTTCACCCGCGTTGTAACCATGGTAACATCATCAGCGCTACTCTTTCTCTCTCTCTTTGATATATCAAATCCCAGTTCATAATCAGCTATTGCCACTATATACGATTGTTCATTCTAATTTCACTAAGTTGGGCCAAGCGAGACCGTTATTTTCTGTTTGTGAAGTTGTGGTCAGGTTGGGCTCGTCTTATTCTCTCTCATCTGCTTAACCCAGGACCGGGTTGGTCAGTGACGTGTTCCTCCTGTCCAGAAATGATGGTCTCCGTAGCTTCTCCTACACCTCGAGGCTTTGGAAACATCTACCCCTCTTATGCCTCCCCCATAATTATGGCTTGGTGCATTCCAAAAAAACGGGTTTTTCGCTTCCTTCAACATTCGTAAATACTTTTCCTCGTTTCTTCTTTCTCCTTATCAACCTCTTTATATTTCATTTAAGACCCGGCCTTAATATAAACTCTTGTCTGTAGCCGGAACCTGTAATATATATATATATATATATATATATATATATATATATATATATATATATATATATATATATATGTTTATTTTGTTATACTTCATCGCCGTCTCCCGCGTCAGCGAGGTAGGGCAAGAAAACAGACGTATGCACTGGCCATACACACACACACACACACACCACACACACACACACACACACACACACACACACACACACACACACACACACACAACACACACACACACACACACACACACCGTCGGATAATGATCATCCATACCCCGGCCATAGCCACCTACTACCCTCAGACTCAGGTGAAAATAAGAATGGTGATAAAACGTTCAGAAAGTAAGAAGATGGTCTCTCACGATCCCAGGAGAATTAATGGGATATTCGTGTTCTTTGATGACGTTTTTCCTCCCTGTTAATGAGGCGAGCATTAAGGACCTTATATCACCGAAGAACGGGAGGAACTTTACTCTGGCCAGGGTGGAGTAGCGACGTGGTCTTATATTGGCCAAAGGTGGAGTGGTGGCTAGGCTTCATTTTGGTCAAGATTGGAATAGTGAGATGGCTCTTATATTGGTCTATGGTAGAGGTGGCTGGCTATTTGCAGCTGTAAGATGATATGGGTGAGGGGTCTTAGGCTCTCAAATGAGAGGAATGACGTGACAGTGTGGAAGTGGTTGGATGAGTTTGTATTGCCCAAGGAAGGAGTAGTATCATCTCATTGTCTTAGCTAGAGTGTGGGTGAGGAAGCTTTACCCTAGTTGAGGTAAAGGTGGTGAAGCAGGTTTTATAGTTAAACTGGGAGTGGTAGAAATTTTACCTTGAAAAAAAAATAACCCTGTCAAAATGAAGTTTAGTAATGCAGTTTTACTCAAGTTTTAGTGGAAGTAGTGTAGGGGAATAAAGATAATGATTTTCCAGTCTCTAAGCCAGACTACGTCAACGTGTCATTGTGTGAAAATTTTGTCCCATTCATATTTGATCAAGAGAGGTATGTGCTGTTACTGAAGCCGGTAGCAGCTCGCCTTCGTGTTGAAATGTTCGATAGGAATCAAATCGTCTTAATCTTCTGGCAGAAGTTCAGCTTTGATGAGATACGTAGACGATGTTCAGGTAGTCCTCCTAACTCGAACCTATATGCAGCAGAAACTTGAGCGTTTCAATCGTATCAGTGATAGGATCTGGCGTGCCCTCGATATGGAAGCTAAAGGCGAGACACCATTCTTGGACACGTTTATAAAGGGAGTGATTCATGACATCATGTTCAAAGTGTACAGGAAACCTACAAATAAGAACAATATTGTACGTAAACTCGCGATACATGAAGTAAAGTCTGATGCAGTTAGAAGATTCTTCATACGTGCACTGAGAGTCTACAGTAATGATAGTAATAATGATCATAAGCAGAGAGAGAGAGAGAGAGAAGAGAGAGAGAGAGACGTTCAGAATGTGTGTGTGTGCGTGTGCGTGTGTGTGTGTGTGTGTGTGTGTGTGTGTGGGTGGGTGTTGGTTCAAGATACTGGATGGAATTCACTTTCTAACCTCTATTGATTTTTTCTTTTCTCCTTTGAGTGGGACTGACTGAACTGGATTGGGTAAATCTGGATGTCGAGATATATACATACGTTTTGTGATGGCTGTCCACCGACCGTAAGAGGCGAATGTCTTCCGATAGAGAACATAAGTGAGGAAAACCGCGATTGATTTTTCCCCTGTAGCATTCTGTCCCCGTGAGCGGCTGGTTGGCTGGCTGGGGACTGTGTCGTAATGACCATCCTTGTGTGAAATTTTCCCCGCTGCGAGAGGAAATCATTTTCATCGCCCGACCTGCGGGGATTTCGCCTCTGCTAATATCACACAGAGAGGTGTGAGTTCCTCGCTGCCCACATGATGAATACACCAGTCTTAATCCTTTGACGTCGGAGGGACAATTGTCGGCTGGTCCCTGAGCGTGTGAAGGTGGAATAGCTTGTGATTCAAGGAAGATAAGTTATCGGTCAACGTCACACATTCGGTAATAAACCTCCGTGTTGCTGACCCCATCAAGTGGTGTGCACATTCGAATTCTCTTAGGCTAGTGTTTTAAGCGCTCTGCACCTTTGACGTACAGGTTTTCGTGTTGAAGAGTGTGTAAAGAGGCATTGGAACATCTACCGCTGAAGTGAATTGTATGAGCAGCGTAGCGTCTCGTTAGAAGGTCGGGCCAGCGTACTCAAGAGTGGAGATAACGCAGTTGAGTGAATTGGACAGTCACAGTCATTGGCAAAATACTTTTCAAGTGGCTTGGATACGTTACTCAAAAATTCCTTGAAGAATGTGAATCTCTTTCCATTACATTATTGACTGAATGTTGGTCTAAGTGCTGTCAGTGGACTGAAGTAAACCATGGAAAGGTCTGTGGGGCCTGGATGTGGAGAGGGAGCTGTGGTTTCGATGCATTACATATGACAGTTAGAGACTTGAGTGTGAGAGGATGTGGTCCTTTTTCGACTGTTTTCCGGCGCTACCTGGCTGACGCAGAGGGTGGCGATCCTGTTCAATGTGGGACGGGGTCGCGCCGGGAATAGATGAAAACAAGTAATTATGAATATATACGTGTATATATGCATAATATGTGTATGTATATGTATGTATGTAGATGTTTATGTACGTGTATGTGCGTGTATGTATATATGTGTGTATATGTGTGGACGGGTCTTTCTTCGTCTGTTCCCTGGCGGTACCTCGCTGACGGGGGAAACGACGATCAAGTATTATAATAATAATAATAATAATAATAATAATAATAATAATAATAATAATAATAATAACAATAATAATAATGATAATAATAATGATAATAATAATAATGATAATAATAATATTAATAATGATAATAATACCAATAATGATATTGATAATACTATTAATGATATTGATAATACTATATATATCAGTCAATGAAATTAATGGGTACGAAGTTTGTGAGTGTGTGTGTATGCCTTATGAGTATGTTTCACCATCAAATACCTGAGTGTTGTGTTAATTGTGTTCTTATATTATGACAAATACTCCGGTTACAGAGAGACATCCTCATCTTAGCCAGAACTAAATGAGAAAAAGAGGGGAGAGAAAGAGAGATCAAATATTGATAGTTTAAAAGAGACAGAATGAGTTATAGAAGTTGAAGATGAGAAATGAAAGAGGGAAAAGTGTGGGTGTATGTAAGGGAATATCTCAAAGAGACACGCAATAAAGCAAGTGTTGCTGACTTTAAAGATATGGTGATATTTCAGTCTCCACTTCAACACTCTGGACTCAACATGGTAATAGATAGTGTGTGTGTGTGTGTGTGTGTGTGTGTGTGTGTGTGTGTGAATCGCGAATACGTTACAGTTGGACACATGGATGATATACCCTCAGCATGAGGTATCCTTCCTCGACACGCTGACAAGATTTTCCCCCAGAACCAGCGCGTTGCAAACCTGGGCTAAATTCATTTGGATATTTTTAACTGTCCTTCCTGCCGATGGATGAGGCCCTTGGAGGAGAGGCACGAGGTGGGCTGGGGTATCAAGGGCTGACTCGAGGGTATGTGTACATAACTCAGGAGTGAGGTCATTCATACTGGACGAGCGGGAGGGGATGAAGAGCGAGTGTAGAGAGTGGAGTTACCTTTTGATGCACGGGGTAGGAGAGCGAACGATATATCGTCCAGGTATTATCAGTGTAGGGTTGGGAGAGAGTTGATCATATGTAAACTGCCATGAAGCTCACGATCCTTACGTCTGCGTGAGGTTAGACCATTGGCAAAAAAAGCATCCGTGTGTATGTATGATCTGGAAACCAATGCCGAAGGGGCTAGTTTGTCGTCGAGCCTGGAATATCGATTTGAAACCTGTTGTAGAATATGTATCATCATGATATATGAGGATTGGAATATCTTTATGAAAGAATCGTGTCGTGGATCATCCATGTTTTCTTTGTAAGGTGATCTGCCATCCTGGGTTTAGTAGGTTCTTGTGTACTCGTGCGAAATAAAGTGCCTGAACATCAGTGTCAGGTTGAACGCTGGTTGAGATATAACATCTTCATAATCGTGTGGAGTTGATTACCCATAGATATATGTGTGGTATATTGTCTGTCCATCTCTCAAGATCAGATGATATGGAATAATCTCTCACCATTGCAGTGCTGATCCTCTGGACATCTGTGTACGTGTGATGAATGATTGGAGTACATTATCATAACCAAGAGGATGGCATTCGAATAAATGGATTTTCATCATATAGTCTTCTGTTATCATCATATACCATTTGACGACATGTACAGAGCAGCTGATCTGTACACGTGTAAAGAGCTGATCAAACTTCCCCCCCCTCCTCTCTCTCTCTCTCTCTCTCTCTCTCTCTCTCTCTCTCTCTCTCTCTCTCTCTCTCTCTCTCTCTCTCTCTCTCTCTCTCCAATGTCTTTCACAACCACTATGACCTGGCACATATTGAAAGATAAGTTTTTCATATACTCCCCCCAAAAAATTCGTAAATACTTTCCCTTGTCTTTTCTTTTTTTATATATATATATTTTTTTTCCCCTCGTTCAGAATCCCTGCTAAACTTCAATTCAGGCCTGGCCTTGATGTGGACTTACGTCCGTGACTGGAGCCTCCAACGTAGAAAAAAAATAAAAGTGCAAAACAGGAATTAAAGTAGATACGCAAGACTAATGCCTGAGAGAGAGAGAGAGAGAGAGAGAGAGAGAGAGAGAGAGAGAGAGAGAGAGAGAGAGAGAGAGGCGGGGGTTGGAGGATGGCTGGCTTGCTGCTGCTTTGGGATTAATTGGTAATCTCCCTCTAATCCTATGGGCCAGTGGAGTGTATGGGTGATAAATCCACCATTCCTAACACCCTGGCCATTGCCTCTCGTCTGAGGCTTCCATATGTAGTGAAGCTTCGAGATTCGACTGACGTAACTTTAAGTTGGGGAAAAAAATGAAAGATTGAATTGATTAATCCTGTTCACTTAGCGATTAAAGTCAACAGATATGTCTGTCTGTACAGCACCACGATCAAATTGTCACTCCTGGATCGCATATTTGAACTTAATTGCTTATAATAAATCTCATTACGACAGAAAATGACCATTTGAACTTAATGGCTACTAATTTGAACTTAATGGCTACTAAATCCCATTACGACAGAAAATGAACATTTGAACTTAATGGCTAATAATTTGAACTTAATGGCTTGTAAATCCGATTATGAAGACAAGAACATTGACAGATTCCTTTTTGATAACGTCTGTGGCATACCGCATGTGTGCGAGGTAGCGCTAGGAAAAGACAACAAAGGCCACATTCGTTCACACTCAGTCTCCAGCTGTCATGTAATAATGCACCGAAACCACAACCCCCTACGTCAAAAACTTTAGCATGAACACTGGTCAAACGACGAGCTGTAGCAAGATAGTGTTAAGTCAGTCTCCATAAGTTTTACGACTAAAAACTTCAACGTAAAATGGATCCCACCCTCGACAGCCTCGTCTCTTAATGCTTCCAGCCCTGTCGCTGTCGCTGTCGAATCACTCTGTGAGTTACGACCATCGTAAGAAGTGTCTTCAAAGAACTAGACAGTTATATTATGGCATGCGGAACACTATTGACCTGCCCTGGTGTGCTTAGGTGAAAAGGTCATTCTATGTCAGAGATGATAAGGTCGAGGAAACGACCTGAACTATAGGTCATCGAACCCTTGTTGTAGACCCAGTGAGCAGTGACCCAATTCCGTGCGCTTCAAGCAGCTGTCCCCATTTCAAATGACCTGATGACGTACTCTCGCATCCATTTCATTTTTTATCCCAATTTATTGCATTTCTTTTTCCTGCACTGACATAGGAAAAGCAGTTAACAAAAACCCTCTTAAAGAGAGAGAGAGAGAGAGAGAGAGAGAGAGAGAGAGAGAGAGAGAGAGAGGTCCAGTTTGAAAAAATGATAATAATATTAATAATAATAATAAATGCCCTGCTTTAACAGAAAAAAAAGCAGTTAACAAAAACCCTCTTAAAAGAGAGAGAGAGAGAAAAAAAAAAAGAGGTCCAATTTGAAAAAAAAATGATAACAATGATAATAATAATAAATGGCCGCTTTAACAGAAAAACAAAAAACGTGTACCTTGTTCCTTAAGCTTGCGAGAGCGTCCTACATATCCACAAATCCTCTTACCCTTCCTTCAGTACATGCGACCCGGCGAGATATATTTTTTCGTCTCTTTCACGTCACAATTTATAACCACTATTTTTTTTTTCAGTATTAGAGTATGAAACACAACGAGGAAAACACTTGGAAACACCCAGAAAAAGTGGTTTTCTTTTTTTCCTCATTTAAATGTTGTGATAAAACGGTGAAAGAACATGACAAAAAGGGTATTAATTCTGACCCAGATTACCGTGTTGAAGGTGAACACACACACACACACACACACACACACACGCGGGACCATTATGAAGGGAGGTGCAACCCTAAGCAGGAAGAATGGCGCCAAATTAAAGGAGAAGGAGGGCGCCAAATTGAACAGGAAGGATGGCGCCAAATTGAACAGGAAGGATGGCGCCAAATTAAAGGAGAAGGAGGGCGCCAAATTGAACAGGAAGGATGGCGCCAAATTAAAGGAGAAGTATGGCGCCAAATTGAACAGGAAGGATGGCGCCAAATTAAAGGAGAAGTATGGCGCCAAATTGAACAGGAAGGATGGCGCCAAATTAAAGGAGAAGGAGGGCGCCAAATTGAACAGGAAGGATGGCGCCAAATTAAAGGTGAAGTATGGCGCCAAACTGAACAGGATTGAATGACTTAAGGGGAAACTCGTCTCGTGTCATGAGTCATGCCCCAGCAATGGTTTGGTGGCCTCTATGACGCCATGACCGAGGGAAGGGGGACCAAACGCAAAAGACGTATTTGAGGTCTGCGGAACGAACCACCAGCTCCCGACCAATCAGACTCCTCTGATCCATCCCTGATCACATGAACAGACGGACGGACGCACGCACGCCTCTCATCCTGTAGTGATGAAGCTGTTAAACGAAAGGCAACAAAAAATGTGTTCACCAGAGATTATAACGGTACGCTCTCCACGACCAGGACCACTGGCGAAACCCTCTATAGATATAGATTCATGGAAATTTGCTCCTCCTGTTGACAAAGAACAGAGCAAAGGTAAGCTTTGCTAATATAGCCATTCCCAAACCCTACAGCATTACGTACTTGATTGTTGTACAATCAGTGAGTTCAAACATTAGAGGATATGTACAAACATTTCATCTATACTAATGTTCTCGCTCTGTTACTTGAAACGTATCCTAATATTACTTATTATGAGTAGTTCATTTATCATATATCTTGATACGTATTTCAGTCATTGTTATTCAACTGTTTTGAACTTCACTTAACGTATTAATTGCCGAGTGATTCGTTGTATGGCTCAAAACATGTTAACACTTTCTCCCTGTGTAACCTGTAATGTATTTCACTCGCTGAGGATCAGTTCCTGGACCTGTTGTGCATTCTGTATCCACGTGAGGTCGTGGCTCTGTCTACGGGGTGGGTTGGAGTGAACTGCAGAGTGGCCGCTCTGCGTCAAAGATCCAATTCCCCTTGGACGTAGGTTAGAAAAAGCATCATGGAGTAGTATTCAGTTCCCTTTTTTCCCTCCAAGATTCTCAGAACATCTGATCTTCTCTCGTTCTTCATGTCCATCAAGTCGCCCATCTCTTCTCAACAACCATCAGGATTTACGATAGCGAATTTCAGCTCTGTGTGTCTCATACCCTTCTAGGGACACAACAGTTCATTTAGTGTATTGATTCCAAGGTTTTCTTCTATGTGTGACTTGAGCATTAACGTTATACACCACCAGCACAATGCTTCGCCATTACGTCGTCGGTCGCATATTGACGTATACCAGACTTCACGTATGGAACGCAATCCAGGGATATAAGGTAGGATTTTGGGTCTTAGTATGTTTTACGTCTTTTTGACACACACATACACACACACACACACACACACACACACACACACACACACACACACACACACACACACACACACACACATGGGGGTAGGATCGAGCGTGTATAGTATTAGATAATTATTAAAGATAATGGTAGATGGGTAACTGCTAATGGTAGATGGCTAACTGTTGGCTTGAGTTTTATCGAACACAAGGCTTATGGTCGGTACACAGTTGATTTTAATGCGAACTGTGGGACATCACTGAGTAAAAGAGACACGACCCAGTGTTGGAAATGGCTTCTGCCTTCATGCATCTCACCTGACAAGCCTTAGTAGGCAGAACGGATGAGTGTTTATGGTTATGGACATGGGTGAATGTGGTCGATGCGTGAGGTTGCTTTGTACGTGGATCCAGAGACTTGCTACTGGTGGTGGTGGTGTGTGGATTGCAGAAGCTCGCCCAGCTGATCCTCTGCTCCTGGTGGCTAGTAACCATGGACACTCCCTATTCTTCATCATGCCCTCGAGTGTAAATAACTGTGGGTCTCTCTCTCTCTCTCTCTCTCTCTCTCTCTCTCTCTCTCTCTCTCTCTCTCTCTCTCTCTCTCTCTCTCTCTCTCTCTCTCTCTCTCTCTCTCTATCTATCTATCTATCTATCTATCTATCTATCTCGCCTAGTCCACCTCGTCTCACCTTCTCCCTCTCCTCCCACCCTCCCAAGAGTTGAGAGGCAGCTATAGAGACGTGACAGTACTATAATTGCCACGTCTGCCGCTGCTGCTGCTGCTGCAGATCTGGCTCCCATCAGATACGCCTGGTTTCCTCGCTGCTCAGCTGGATTAGTTGTTCATTAGCTCCTCTACGAGGCCACACCTCCGTCTGCTTTTCTGATCAGATGCATGACACGGATCCCGGATGCCATTTTCTCTCTTTAAAACGAAAAAAAAAAAGAAATACGCGTGATATACCAACCAGAATGTGAAGTTTAAAAGAAAATGCATTGAGTTAGTGTTAACTCTTTGCTGTAGCAGACTAGATGTAGTTACTGTACTAGTTAACGTGAATTGAGCTATTACTGGAAACTGATACTATGTATATGCAATCATCTACTGATACCCTGTCATCAGTGTTGTATCCCCTGTGCTTTCGTAATATGCTTAGACTAAGCAGACGTCAAGGAATTGCACTCCATTATTATTCATTACTATCCATACTTTCTTTGCAGTGAGGTGCGATTATTGCGCGTCATTGCAGTGCACTAAACGTCACTGTACGTCAGAGTTTGTGCTCATTATCACCGCACATCGTCACTGTTCGTATGTGTGAAGTCTGTACCGAGATCAGCACTGTTGATTTCACTTGGAGTGAGACTTGTGTGGGCGTGATGACTGTGTGTGTGTCCTGAGAGTGAATGTGTATCATTATCCAGTGGACGGACTTGTGACGTACCGGGACGTACTTGTTGACTGTGAGAGAGAGAGAGAGAGAGAGAGAGAGAGAGAGAGAGAGAGAGAGAGAGAGAGAGAGAGAGAGAGAGAGAGAGGTTTGTGTGTGTGTGTGTGTGTGTGTGTGTGTGTGTGTGTGTGTGTGTGAGGTTGAGCGTATGAGTGAGCTCCGTCTAGCCAGCCGGGCCGAAATGTGACAGAATAATGCAAAAGGTGTCATCCTTTCCGATAAAGTCTTTTCTCTCTCTCTCTCTCTCTCTCTCTCTCTCTCTCTCTCTCTCTCTCTCTCTCTCTCTCTCTCTCTCTCTCTCTCCCCACAACCCACCCAACCCCCCACTCTCACCCCTGAATTTGAGGGTCGAGGATAAACTGTGCAAGGAATGAGGCTTAGGGGTGGGTGGGTGGTTGATATAGTGGGTGATGATTGAGGGCGATGCAGTGGGTGTGGAAGGACGACCCACTGGGCAAATGAATCCAGTAGAAGAGGTGGCGAAGGGTCGGTGCAAAAGTGACGGTCTGGGAGATGGAAGATGTGGGTGAAGGTTGACAGTCTACGTAGTAAAGGATGGGGATAGAGATGCCTTGTGGAAGGTCTTAGGGAGAGCTACAAGAAGCAGTGTGAAATGTTCATCAAGAGTGTAAGGCTTGTGTGCGAGTAGGTAGAGAGGAGAGTGAGTGGTTCTAGGTGAAGGATGGTCTGCAGTGAAGGCGTGATGCTGATGGTTGAGAGTGTCGTGAATTTAGATGGTGAAAGTCAAATTGTACCTTTTGGTTTTATACTAGATGCTAGGAAGTCATGTATCACACGCAGGTCCACAGTATATTGGTAAATGTAACGAAATACTTCTTGATTATTTTATATATATATATATATATATATATATATATATATATATATATATATATATATATATATATATATATATATATATATATGTGCGTGTGTATATATATATGCTAGTATCCAGAAGGAAAATGAAATCCTCAAGATGTAAACTGTCACGAAAGCACTCAAATCTTCGTCTTTCACTTTAAACGGTGTGGCTTCCAGCATATACGTGAATCGCGTTCATATATATATATATATATATGAGCAAAGTGAGCAGTCGTTTCCATCTTGCTCATCCTTGCCCGTTGGAAATATTTTCGACCAGTTTTTCGCCCGCTCTACCTGACGTAACTTATTGCGGTCCAGCGGCAGTGTACATGGTAAACATGAGGCCAGTTTATTCCCCAACTTTTATCATCCCGAACTGTTTGTTCTAGCCTCCCGTTCCTTACAAAGGGAAATACAATTCCCAATATAACGATGAAATGTTTTCGTGTTATTCATTCTAGTGGTAGAAGAAAAAGGGAAATAAGTTTTTATGCTCCGTCTTCCACTTTCCTCCTCCGTGAGTGTTTGTTGTGACTTAATAATTCGTCGGAATAGAGAGTTATTCATGGGAAGAAAAAAGGATTTGATCGGAGTGATTTATCAGTAGATCAATCCATCGGGTGAGTAACTCATTTAACTGAGTGATTAATTAGAAGAGAGGTTTTTTTCTTTTTTAGTCAGAGATTCCAGTGACGGACACAAGTCTACATCAAGGCCGGGCCTTAATTGATATATAGAGAAAATTATGAAATGGGGGAAAAAAGAAGGTGTCATGGGAAAGTATTTACGAATTTTGAGGGCAGTGAAACACCTGTCTTTTGAGATGTTTCAGGTCATAGTTATTGGGAAAGACATGAGAGGGTAGAGAGTTCCAAAGCTTTAAGGCTTGAAGGAAAGACATATGAATCAAAACGGCCCACCCGGCCAATCGCTACGCTGTAATCATGTGACGCAGCAGCTTACCGTGCATTGTGTTGTTTTCCTAGTGGTGGTGTTGGTGGTGGAGGGGGGGGGGGGCACACACACACACACACACACACACACACACACACACACACACACACACACACACAAGCAGCCAGCTGTCGGGAATTAAAAATTCGAGTAATACCTATAGAAGAAAGAAAGTGAACCAACACACGGGCAAAGCTTTGAAGTTAGCCTGAGAAAGTTTAAAAGTCGGACCGCTTTTGACTCGACTCTGTCAAGTAAGGATAATATAGCTAGAACCACCCCCAGATGTGTGAGCAGTACTCCATACAAGGAGGGATCAAACCTTTGTATTAACGATGCAGCTGTGTAAAAGAAAAGAAGCTTCACCTAAACAGGACTTCCGGTTTCTTAGAGGCAGACGTAGTTATTTCTGTGATGTAGGGTTTCCCAAGAAACAATGAATACTACAGTCATACTTAGTATGTTCATGGAGTCACGAGGAGGAATTACAGAACCATCAAAGGAGAGAGGAAAGTTGTAAGGAATTTTCGATTGAGAGATGGTAGAAATTGGGTGTTGGATGCATCAAACTTAACCAGGTGTCGTCTACCCAACTAAGATATCCTGTACATGTCTGAGTTTATTGAGGAAATTGTGTCTAGACGAGATGTAGATGGAGTGAGAGAAGGAGTAGAAGTGAAGGACGTGGAGGAATGCAGTGTTGAGTCGTCAGCGTATGAGTACATAAGGTTATTTGTGGAAGACAGGAAATCGTTGATGAAATGAAGGAAAAATGTAGGGGATAGGAGAAAACCTTGAGGAACACCACTGTTAATGGAGAGAAAAGGGAGGCAGGGAGGGAGGCTGACCCATCAACAACAACGGAGATAGATCGGCCAGAAAGGAATCTAGGCATCACACCGCCCCAAATCACTTTATCCCGTTCATGCCTTACACCCTCTTGAATATTCGGGGGGCCCTTAAAACTATTTCGTACCATTCTTCCATTTTCATTTCAGTCATCCCTTCTTCTTGTTCTCTTAACATATGACACATATACTCTGACTCATACTCACCATACATCCACACCATTTTAGCCTATCCTCTTCGGCTCTATCAATCATACTCTTTTTATTACCACACTTCTCTCTTGCCCTATAATTTCTCACTCGAGTGACCCTCCTCGCACAACTAATTGTCCTCACTCATTTGATTTCCAACACCTTCACCTTCTTCCGTAGTGTCTCAACCAGAACCCGAGCCTCGCATCCATCCAACACCGTCGGGACTACCATTGCACCACACATACCCATGCATTATTGCCCTCAACGATAAAACGGCTTCCTCTACCAGACACTCCTCATTGTCGTTGTTACGAGCTTCTGCGACTGTGAGAGTCACCTTCAGCGAGGGTGTATCATCCTCAACGGACGAAAAGGAGTATAATATCAAGAAACTTCTCACTCTAAAGGAGTCGATTGTATACCTGCTACTTGATTGTAGCGTAGCCTCGAAGCTGTAAGGGGTCGAAGGGTTTTATATATATATATATATATATATATATATATATATATATATATATATATATATATATTATCCCTGGGGTTAGGGGAGAAAGAATACTTCCCACGTATTCCCTGCGTGTCGTAGAAGGCGACTAAAAGGGAAGGGAGCGGGAGGCTGGAAATCCTCCCCTCTCGTTTTTTTTTTTTCTTTTTAATTTTCCAAAAAAAGGAACAGAGAAGGGGGCAAGGTGAGGATATTCCCTCAAAGGTCCAGTCCTCTATTCTTAACGCTACCTCGCTAACGCGGGAAATGGCGAATAGTACGAAAGATATAAATATATATATATATATATATATATATATATATATATATATATATATATATATATATATATATATACACCCAATGGTGTCGTTGATAATATTCTCATAAAACGTTGAATGATACAGACCTTCTCTTTTTCTCCAGCATAGCCTCTCATATGACCTTGCCTCTGAGCCAGAGAGGAGCGCTTGATGATTGCAACGCAATATTGCAGTCTTCTCTAATTACGTGTGAAAGCTTTTTTTTTCTCCCATTCTGACAAAGGGACCAATTTTCACATATCCCCCCAACTGTTCATATCGTTCGTCGTATCATGTTAGCCAGATAATGGTCACAGAGCTACCACGTCTCTTCATCTATATCCTTTCATTCTCCCATGCTAACAATAGGACAATCATGGCTCTCTCTCTCTCCTCCCTCCCTCTGTACACACATCCCTTGGTTCGACTGTTGACGCGAAATGTCCCATCATCAATGTTATGATCGAGGATGAGATGACGGTAGTGTTAGATTATTTATAGCCATCAGAAACGTTTCAAATTGTTTGATTATGAGGCGCAAGCACGATTAGAGAATGTGTGAGAAAGGATTCAGTGACTTTGGTACGATTATTTTTTTTTTCTTCTTGAGAATAGCATTACTGTTCCTGTGGCACTAAGGTGCCTCCGTCAAGCTTCGCTAATGTCATGAAGGCCGAGTGATGGAAGAAGGGAACGGTCAAAGGTAGGACTCTCTGACCCCACTAATGGTGCCTGGAGAACTGTGATATTGCATTCGGGTCCTTGTTTCTACCCTCATGCTGTTGCCTGCATGCCTTAAGCTTCGTTGTACCGTTGGCGGTGATCGATCCTTCAAAGCCTCATGTTCTCACACGGCTCCCTGAACCTCCCTTATAGTGTCTTGCTTACTGTGGTCAGTAGGGTTTCCAGGCTCCCTTTAGGCCTCATACTCACTTGAGGACTTCAACCTCCTTAGGACTCCTCGTTCTCTTAAGGTTCCCCCATTCTCCTCCTTCATGGCTTTCTCTTCTCATTCTTTGAGCCCTGCTTCCCTCACGGTAACTAGCTTCTTTGAGGTCCCTTCACTGAGGTCCCTCTCCACCCTATCCACAAACAGATCAAAGAGCCATTGTGACATCACATACACACCCGTGCCGCAGACCCGCCTCCATCTGGAATAATTCACCCTCTCCATTTCCAACTCGCACACGCGCTTTACCTTGCTTTTTACCAGCTTTCCTCACACATCATATATTCTTAACACCTTCCACAGAATATTTCTATCGACGTATCATACGCTTTCCCCAAAACCATGAACGTCACATGTAAACCCTGTTTATCGAAGTATTTCTCAAACGCAATCTTCAAACAGACTCTTGATCGAAAAACTCAACCACTCTAAAACCACGTTAGTCCTCCCCAGTCTGAAGTTCTGTGCATTTTGCCATCCACTCAGTCACCATTAATTCATACAACGTACCATGTACACTCAACAGACTTATGATTCTGTGGTTAGATCTCTCACCTTTAACCCCCCAACCCCCCTTGCCTTTGTATAATACCATTATTTAGGCATTATGACAATCCTCAGGCACCTCACTATGAAGTGAGCTTGGGAGGTGATTCGGTTATTGTTTGCTGATGACAGATTCAAGTGAAACACTTCAAAAGGTTTGGGAGTTAAGGAGACAGTGTGAAAGGAGAAAATTGAGGGTAAATTTGACAATATAAGGGATACTAGGTTTAGCCGTACAACAGGACAGATTGGCTGGGGTGTGAGTTTAGATGGAGCCAACTTGGAGGAAGTGAAAAGTACTAGATACCTAAGTGTGGACATGGCAGTGAATGGAACCATGGAAGCTGAGGCGAGTCATATGGTGGTTGGGGGAGTGAAGTTCTAAGGAGCACTAAGGATTGTGTGGAAAGAGATGTTACGACATGGATGGGCGAAGATGGGCAAATTTGAAGGCACAGTAGTCCCGACTGAGTTGTATGGATACGAGGCATAGACTGTAGATGAGAATGTACGGAAGAGTGTGAATGCGTTGAGAATGAGATGTTTAAGGACAGTATTTGGTGTGAGGAGATTTGATAGAGCAAGGCATGACAGGGTAAGAGAGAGAGCTGTAGTAATAAGCAGAGTGCGGTTGAGAGAGATCGAAGAGGGTGTGCTGAAGTAGTTTGGATATATGGAACCTTATCTATATAGCCCATGCTTCGCATCCATATGATAATGTTGGGACTATTATACCTTCAAACACACTCATTTTTGCCCTCCCAGACAACGTTCTCTCTTTCCAAACATTTTCCAGCGCTCCCAGAACCTGCCCACTTCCCACCTTTCGCATGCCACACGCATCTCTCGTACATGCTGGCACTGCTATCCTAAATACCTCTCATTTCTCACCCACTCCCCTTGCTTCATTCACTCTAACCTTCTGCCATTCGACACTCAATCTCAACTATGTTTTATCATGCAAGTCGCTTTTCTAAGATTACTTACTCTCACCACTCTTCTCCCCGACAGTTTCATCTTTTCCGAAAACCTCTACAAATCATCCTTGCTTCCACAAGATAGTGATCAGATATCCCACTAACTGCCCCTCTCAACACGTCTACATCCAAAAGTCTCTTGTTCACATGCTTTTCAATTAATGTGTAATCCAATGATGCCTGCTAACCATCTCTCCTATTCACATACGTATACTTATGTATGTCCCTCTTTTTAAACCAGGTATTCCCAGTCACCAGTCCTTATTCAGTACACAACTCCGCAAGCAGTTTACAATTACCATTCACAACACTAGATACCCCATACCCCTCAGTTATACCCTCAGCTGCCACATTAATCACCGCATTCAAATCACCCATCACTCATACCCGGTTTCATACGCCCGACACACTCACTCACCTGCTCTTAAAATACTTGCATCTCATGATCGTTCTTCTCATGGCCAGGGGCATAAATACGTATAATCACCAAACTCCCGCCATCCACTCTCATTTTTACCCACACCAGCTCAGTATTTACTTCATTACACTCTTTCACATACTCCCACAACTTCGTTATGTTCCATTAGGCTCGCCCTTGCCCGTTTGGAGATTGTATCTGTCATTTAGCATCGTTTTCTGATCATTTTCTTCTTATCATTTTGTTATTAAAGTGTCATTAGCAAAGCACATGACTAAATTTTCGTATATTTCTCAGTCAGTGTCTAATACCAATATCAAAATGAGGGCGTGAGGCTTACAATGTTCTTAATAGTTACCCCCGTCGGAGCCTAGTCATCAGGAACAGTTTTCTGTTAGTTAATAACTTGTGTGATCCATCCTCATTCATATCGTACCTCTAATATTCTACTCTTTCTCAAGTGCGATTCTGTTGGTTTTGTTGTCAAATGCGACAGTAAAATCGAGAGAAAAAAAGTGTTCATTCGTTTTCCTTAAACTAGATTTTTTACTTATTGTAATGACCTGCTTTTGTGGTGTGCGTTATTTTTGCCCGTACATGTTGACCCCACACACACACACACACACACACACACACACTGGATAGAGACAGACAAAGTGGGAGGGAGATACGAGTACTTATAAGATTTTTGCCAAAAGGCAGTGCTAGCGCGTGGCACCTACCACAGGAGAACGACTCGTGTGAGCTACGCGTTTTAGAGTGTGATGTATGAGATGGAGAGACTGTATGTTTACGTTTGTGAACTAAATGACTACAGCCCACGTGTGGGTGAGGCAATAAGAAAAGACAGCGACCTAAGTCAATGGAGTGAACCTTGACTACCTCGCAGATGGGTAGGTGTCTACGACTTAGGAGAGAGAGAGAGAGAGAGAGAGAGAGAGAGAGAGAGAGAGAGAGAGAGAGAGAGAGAGAGAGAAAAGAAAAGAGTAAGAGGTTCGTTTATCCAAAGAATGTTGTTGGCATGATCAGAAAACAGGGTCATGAGTTTGGATAACGAACATCTACACAACCACATCTGGACTCTCAAAAACAAGCACAGGGGGGTGGGTTTTTAACGTTACCATCACACTGATCAATGATGTAGACCTTCCTTATCTGGTAGCACTACTCCCCAGATCCTCGTGTAAGTCTAACATCGTCGTATGAAAGCCTTCCTCCTCCTCTTCTTCCCGGGTCACGTCTGAAAGATGTTACCCCAAACGCTTCCTTCAAGTGAGACCCGTGATGGAGGCTCCCAACCCTCTCTCCTCTCCTCTCGGAAGCACCGCTGCCAGACGTTCTGCCCAGCTCCCTCCACTGTATAACACCAGTAATGGGAGGTTCTTCCCTCTCTCCTAACGCACATCATCGGTAAAAATATATGTACTGAAAAACGCTCCCGCTACAAGGGAAACTCAACGTACGGATAGCCGTAAATACCCATAAGAGGACGGTATCTGGCATACACTGTGGCCAGCTGACGAGAGGCACGAGTTTTACGCGCCAACAGCAGAGGGGAATCTGTCGCCACACCAAGGCGCGGAGGACCATATCATGAGGTTATGGGGTTCGGTACGTTATGGATTATGTCCTTTACTACAGCAGCAGCTGCTTTTGCTGCCGCTGGATATGTATCCGCATTCTTCCGGGAACGGAAGATTCTTTCCATTTATTTATTAGACTCTATAGGCTGAATACGTTTTCTGTGTACTCGCTGATAAACCGGTTCGTTGGTTCTTTTTCATAATTCCATGGGTCTCTATCCATGCGTGTGTTGTCATCCCTATCTTTCGCCCTTATTTCCTCATTGTGATATTCGTAGTGGTCTTAATATTGTATGGATACGTCCCTAACTACATTAGAGAATGTGTCGTATTCTTCATCCTCTCGTTCTTTTACTTCTCTACGTGTTTTGTTCAACTACTTGGCCCTTTACCACTTTCCCAAGCATGCGTAGCAACCTTCATTGACCATAAGCTCATGTGCCACTTACCACTTCGCTCTGATGTCAGTGCTAGTACCCCTTAATGGGTTGGGTTCGTGAAAAGATTATGTTCATGTTAAGCTCTGGAGGCTGGAGAGAGTGAATGGTCCAATATGTGCGTTGTACAAACATTAACAAATCTTTTAAACATGATTTGTCTATCTTATTCCAGATGTTTTAATTGGAAATCCCCCGTTATCACCTCCCAGATAGTGTTAGCGTTGTACCTATTTGTATATCATGTAAAAGCATTATCAGGAGGGATTATGATTTGCACTTAGCTAATAGGTTCTGTTTGTCCAGTAATGATAAATGATTAACAGTAAGGGTTGAATATATTGGTCGGTGGGCGGAGTGTCCCCTATTGATGGAGTTTTCTACTCTATTTTAAATGCGGTGACCAAATCTACGAAGAATATTTTAGTTTTATTCTTATGCGTTGTATTCATAGGAAGTGAATTAATTGTTAGGTGCCTGCGACAAAACGTCGGTGATAAACTCTGGCGAGAAACTCGAGTAGCTAGTTGAGAGTTTGAGAGAGTGTGGAGAAGACACCTGAAATAACCAGGAGCAGCAGTGGGCTACGTCAGGATGGCTCGACATTGATGTATACTTCCCCTCGTAAATAGAGATCCAAGTTAGAAAAGAAAATTGAAATGATTAATGATCATGGAGCGGTTTGTACATTTGTAAATTTGTTACTGTGGGTTATGCAAGTAAGGAGACTTGTTGGCAGGTGGCAGAATCGCAAACGCTTCAATCTTTATAACAGATGACATTGACTTTCACTCCCGTAAATGGTTTTTCAGAAGACGATTAGTCGGAGTTAGATGGTTGCAGAGCCGACAACGTAATTGGTTGGTCTAGGGAAGAAAATTGCATGTTATTTTAAGCCTCTTGACAATGAGTAGTAGGGAATGATTTGACTAGCTGAAGACTACACATCTTTAATCTTTTAGGGTTTCGCGGAAGATTATGATGAGCTGCAGTAGCCAAGTCTGTCTCAGCAACCTCCATATAAGCTAGTGGTATAGGATATGGAATATACGCGGGTCTAGGTTATGTTGTTATTCGGAGGTTCAAGTGGTAGTGTTCAGGGTTAAATGCACTTTGTTATTGGGGGACATATGTTTTTAATTTACCACAGAATGGTTATGTGCTTCCTGTATAAGTTTATGATAGGTGTACTGTAGTATTTTTTACATATGAGTGTTAATTCGTTACCGTAGAAGAAAATAGGAACAACAGGGCAGATGTTCGCGGTAGAGAAGAACATAAAATGTGGCATGGCTCAGGTGTAGGTCGTTTGCTAGGTGTTTGTAACATAGGCTCTTATTTTTTTTCAGTGAAGTTTGAATTTAGGAAGTATGCGAAAGTCTTAGAATGAGGTTAGTTCATTAATTGGTTAGGTGCCTCGCATGCAAAGCGTTGGCATAAAATTGGGCTAGAAACCGAGAAGTAGTTGAATAGCAGAAAGAAAGACTCGAACTGTAGATGGTTCCTACTTGTTGAATACTAAAAAACATGTACTAGTTAGGGTGGCGTGCATAGTTCGATAGGCCGCTAACGAGCATGAGTGCAGGTGGAGAGGACCTGGCGGAAGTGTAGTGCTTCTGGTGCCTAAGAGTGGACGTGGCAGCGGATGGAACCTTAAGAGCTGAGGTGAGTCACCGGATGGAAGTTGGTATTATGGTTCTAGGAGGGAAGGGAACGTGTGACAGAAGATGGGAATATATGAAGGCATGTCTATCCTGGAAGTCTGCTATGGATATATGTATCTTGGGGCCTTGGATTTGATAGAGGAAGATGGTGTATGTGCTGAAAATATGATGCTGGAGGACCATCTGTGACGTATCAAGTTGGGATGACCATATGAGAAACGATAGCCCTGAAAATGATCAACATGCAAATACCACGACTTAAAACCTTGGAACCCTTTACCCTCTCATGTCTTTCCCAGTTACTCTAACCTGGCACATTTTTAAAGACAGGCTTATCATTTCCTCCAAAATTCGTAAATAGTTTCTTTCCCTTGTGTCTCTTCTCTTTTTTTCCCTTTCGTCAACCCTTCTGTATTTCAGTTAAGGCCCGGCCTTGATGTATACTTCTCTTCGTAAATGGAGACTCCAACGTTAAAAAAGAAAAAAGAATAAATGGAAGCAGAGTTGTAACACACATTAAAAGTTTCCGCTTCACTGTGGGTTATCACAGTGAAGCGCAACACATTAGTTTTGCCAGCTGGTGGCGGAATCCGCAACGCTGTACTCTTTATCAACAAATAAATTACTTTTCACTCTCCGAAACTGCGTAGTCGTGTGAGAGATTCCACAGACGGGAGGTAAACGTCTTGCAGAGCGCCCGAGCAACGTCAAAATGGTTGGTCTAGGGGAAGATATATGTGTTATTCTTAACCGTCAGTACAATGGAAGTAGGGGTCGGATAGGCTTAGGCTGGAGACCTCACCATCATCCATATACATCTCTGTTGGTTTGTGACGGAAGCGACTGCTGCTGCTGCTGCCAGCGCCGCTCAGCAGACACCACCCATCTTGAACTAGTGGTATATGATGCCATCGGTTAATATCATACTCGCGTTCCATAGTTTATGTTGTTATTTCTGTTCATGTAGCGAAGGTTGCTGGGTTAAATGGAACTTTCGTTTTGTGCAACGGGACATATAGTGTATTTCTTTTATCACAGAATGGTTCATGTGCTTATTTTTATGTAAGTTTTATATTTTTACTGTATCTTGGTATGGTTGTTTTTTCATATCTCTTATTACGTGTTAATTCCGTTTCCGTATACGAAAAAAAAGGAAACAACAGAGGCCAGAGTTTCTCGTAGCGAAGAACTACATAACACATAACACATAGTGCATAGTGCAGGGTAGGTCTGGCGTAGGATATATCTTGAGTAAGAATAAGTCATTAACTTTTTTTTCTCCAGTGAAGATTTGAAACCTTTCTTCACACATATCTATAATGCGAGAAAACAAAGGTTACGTTTCTATAATGGTTTAGATCCTCAGCCTATAATGCAGGGTCAGACAATTTCAAAAAGGAGGCTTGAAACCTAATAATTGAAATTAAGCCAGAAAAATAAGACTCAAACCTGTATGTGGTTTCTTGTATCTGTGTGTTTTGATACTGACTAGAAATAAAACATGTACATAATCTACTTAAGGAGGCACGAAGCATTAGATTACGTATAAGGCCACCGACATAACTACGCTCATACGATACGTAGAACTAGACAAGAGAGTCAGATAAACACTCGAATCCATTCATAGGATCTGAATCGCCGGTCACCGTCAGACCCCTGGTATACAACACTGTGTGATCGCAGATGGTCGGTAGGTTTCTAGTAGAGTATGCGGCTCTCTGAGGTCTTCTGTGTCTATTCTTTTGCTGTTCTGTTGCTACGCGTAAGGAATTGACGGCGCCAAGTTCAGGGAAATGTCTTTTCCTTATCTTCCACAAATGACGAGCCCGTCCCTCCATTGTTAGAGCGGGTTCCCTCCAACTTACTGTTTTTTCCCTCCATTGTTTGAGCGGGTTCCCTCCAGCTTACTGTTCTTTCCCTCCATTGTTAGAGCGGGTTCCCTCCAGCTTACTGTTCTTTCCCTCCATTGTTAGAGCGGGTTCCCTCCAGCTTACTGTTCTTTCCCTCCATTGTTAGAGCGAGTTCCCTCCAGCTTGCTGTTCTCTCCATGTTTCTTATTTACGAGTGTAGTCATCTTCGCCTCTGTTCACCCATTTTTCTACATGCTCTCTCTCCTTTTTCCTCACACAGCCATCCTTCTCACTGCCTCTTGTGTCTCAAAATGCTCTTCGCATTTCCAGCCATCTATGTACTTGTCTGTTCGCCTCCATCTCTTCCCTCTTCTCCCAAGGCGATCGCTGTGTGTGCTATTTGCATAACGACATGAGATATACGGCTGAGGGGAGAGATGAAGGGTGGGGTGGAGACTAAGGAAATGGGATATGGGACTGACATGAGGAGGAGGAGGAGGAGGAGGAAGGGAAGTGAGGTGGATGAGTGGCAAGAGAGCTGTTTTGGGGGGTTCCTTTATCTATCCAGCGGTAGGAAGGTCGAAATAAGCATGTAAGGTACGCGCTGTGGCATCGCATTACAGCTCTCGAACTCCACATCTGGGGCTCGGTCTTAGTGATTGCCCAAGTTATCATACGTCTTCGTATACACGTCTCGCTACTAGGCCTTCTCCACTCGTGGTTATTCCTTTGACAGAATAATGGATTGAAGTGAAATTCTGATAACTTAGATGACCACGACACCCGCTCATGACGCCTTTGGATCCAAAGCCATCCATCTTTAGGTTGTTATGTTGTTATGGGTTCTAGTCATTTAGACTCTACTTGGAAGAAGTTTCAGAAAAAAAGAAAACTCGAGGATTATGGGTTCGTATACCAATGCCAGAACCTTCGTCAGTTTTTGGAGGGAGATTAAACCCTGAAGGAGAGACAGCTTGAAGGGCATGGCAACAAAAGTAGGCTGCATGAGCCCACACCCACCTCCCTGATCGTCACATCTTGGCCCATTTCAACGACGTGAAACATTGCTGGTGAAAGAGTCGTATCACCTCACTGTAGAACCGTAAATGACATGCATGAGATATGGGAAATTAACACCAACAGACAGACAGACAGCCAAGACAAACGTCATTATATAGCGTTAGGTGCTAAACAGAGCACGGTCAATATCTAGACAATACAGACGGTTTGCTAACCTTCCTTTGCGTCCAGCAACGAGAGAGCAAGAGGCTGTGTGCTCGTCCAGGAAACACCACGGGATGTATTGAGAAGAATGGGATGAGGTTCTTCTGTCAGGCGGCTCACAAAAGATCTCCTTCATCTTCTCTCGTAATGGGACTGTGTTGTCCAGAAGGACCGCGTCGACTGGAAAGACACACACACACACACACACACACACACACACACACACACACACACACACACACACACACACACATACACACACACACACACACACACACACACACACATACACACACACTCACACAAACAAACAGAGACACACAGAGACACACACATACACACACACACACACACACACACACACACACACACACACACACACACACACACACACACACACAGACACACACACACACACAGACACACACACACACACACACACACACACACACACACACACACATATATATATATAGTTTTGGTCATTCCTGGAACGTCAGTGCGATGACCCAGGGCTTCGAACTTCTCGCCATACTAATTTCCCTTATTGTGCTCATTCGTCATTTGAATGGGAGGTCTTGTGCTGGGCCATCAGGCAGATTGGTCACCAGTATGAAACGGAAGGTTACAGCACTTGTGCTAGGGCCATCAGCTAGATTGGATGACGTTAGTTAACCAGTGTGAAACGGAGAGGTTATGGCAGAACAATCCTTCCAACGATTTGGTCAAGTTGCGTTTGGAGCTGAACTGAATATTCAAGAAATGTTTCAAGAGCGAAGGACGTTCTCTTATACGCGATTGCTACACTAGCGTTGACTTTTTGATCCTCATTAACGCAGTGAGTAGATTTCCATTCCCCTTGTTCAGCTTGTAACAAACCCAGTCTCCTTTACTATTCATTTTCCAACACTTTGCCACTAGAAAAGCTACAGTTTTCCAGCGCGTGAAATTTGCTATCATGGTCTTCATGTCGTTGTGGTAGAACTTGATAGAGAAATGAGGGTACAAAATTAGCTTAAGAGGTTACTTGCCCGTTACCTGGTTCCGCAATCTTCTTAGCTGACAATCAAGGAAGGTGTTCGTTCGTCTTGGTTCATAATAACGCTGATCTACATCAGTATCCCATCCAGAGCGTAGTAATATTACCCTGCGATTCTGAACACTCCTTTTCTTTTTCTGTAGGGAATCGTTTGTTGTGTAAAGTTACCCCTGTGATATGAACTGAGTTCATGATAGTGTACCCTGCTCGCCTAAGTTGGATTGTGGTTAAGAGAAATAATGCGCGTTCCTCCTAGTTGTAGACTGCCGAAGAAGCTCAATAGGGACGGGATTCATGTCAACAACAGATGGCGGTAAGAGATGTAAAGCAATTAGAGTAGAATATACCTTACATGTCACTGAGCATCTCGCGACCTCATTAATAATTCTGGGTATAAGACTGATATCAAACTGTGCCCTTTGCCCTGACGACGTACCTCAGCTCAACCTTCCACTGGTCATGGAAGACTAAAGCTCCTGTTGAGGGAACACGATGGCCTAATTACAGTGTATCAGCAGTGAAGGCTCCTCATGGAGAAGCTGCTGTTCGTAGATAGATGAACGGATGGTATGAAAAACACATGGACACCTCGAACCCTCCTGATGTTACCATATTAAAAGGTTAGTCATTCTACTGCAAGATGATTATCTACATTCATCATCATATATATATATATATATATATATATATATATATATATATATATATATATATCTTTTCTTTTATACTCTTTGCTATTTCCCGCGTTAGCGAGGTAGCGTTCGGAACAGAGGACTGGGCCTTTGAAGGAATATCCTCACCTGGCCCCCTTCTATGTTCCTTCTTTTGGAAAATTAAAAAAAAAACGAGAGGGGAGGATTTCCAGCCACCCGCTCCCTCCCCTTTTAGTCGCCTTGCACGACACGCAGGGAATACGTGGGAAGTATTCTTTCTCCCCTGTCCCCAGGGATGTTTCCCCAGAGGCCCAGTCCTCTGTGTTCTTGGCGCTACCTCGCTGAGGCGGGAAGTGGCGAATAGTATAAAAAAAAAAAAAATTGGTCTCGCGACATTAAAGTCAGCTTTAGGGAAGGTAACCAGTTGCAGCAACATTTCTCTTGCTCTACTTAAAGTCCGTCGTTAACTCACAACGGAAAAGAAAATTCTCTCAAAAGTACTAGAGGCCCACATTTCCTACGAAGTTATTACGCTACAACACGCCACTGAAAAAATAGAAAAACACGTTAGAGTCGAAGACTCTACGAGACTTAACGAAAGGTAGACATTGAGTAACTTTAAATCAATGCTTCCACGCTCCTGCCAATAACTGCTGTCCCAGGGTTGTTTAGAGAAAACCTGTTCAGTCCGTTCTATTACATGTAATAGTGTGTTTCTCACCGTCCTAAAGGAACGCTAAGACACGAACGGTTACGGATAAAGGAACTTCTGTTTTTTACACATTCATCTGCTGCTGGTAAACATGTTTCATCAAGAGAAAGACACACGGATTTGTGAGGTGTAGCGAGTCGTCTTGGTATACCTTAATCAGAGGATCACAAAATCTAAACCTCTTGTAGGAAGTTCCTATGATTCGCAACAGAGATGTCTCCAGACAAGCTTCTTAATGGCAGATCGAATGAGAGACGTCTGGGTGGACAGTAAAAGCAGTGAGGATGATAAAGCCCAGATGTTATAACTCTTAACATGCTGAGGTAGTTGGAAGACTCTTGCTTCCTTGGCTGTGATAACCTAAGCCCAAAATTCTTGCAGGAGGTCAGGTGGCCAGTGATATTTTCCCATAACCAAAACATCTAACTAGTGACAGATCACTAATGGAACTTAAGGTGCCTAAAGGCTGGGAATTGGCAAATATCGCCCTTATATATATATATATATGTGAAAGAAAATAAGAAACGTGTCTTGAGTGATCATCCAAATAGCCTCACATCAGTTCGAGGTAAAATGATGAGAGAAATAATGAGACAAGATTGTGGTATGTTTGTAAGATCACGAGACTGTATAGGACAACCAGCATGGTTTCCGAAAGAGAAAATCTTGCCTTACAAATACCCTACAGTTCTTTATATTTTTGACATGACAATTGAGCCTCAAAAATACCCTCAAATGCAAAATACCTAGACTTTCAAAAGGTATTCGATAAAGTACCACACAAGAGACTGCTATGTAAAACAAAATGACATGGAATAAGTGACGAACTATGGGTACGGATGACTGACCATCACACTGAGAGGAAGCAAGCAATGGGTAACTAATGACGAAGCTTCAGACTGGCTGAACGTGACGAGTGGTGTGTGCCACAGGGGTCGGTCCTGGGTCCTGTATCTTTTCATGATATATACATTAATGATATAGAATTGGGTTTCGCATCGAAGATCTCCAAATTGAAGGATGTTAACCTAGACGTGGGCTAAATAGGACGTCCACTGTCTTTTTTTTCTTCCCTCACCTACTCCCATATATTCTCTCTCTCTCTCTCTCTCTCTCTCTCTCTCTCTCTCTCTCTCTCTCTCTCTCTCTCTCTCTCTCTCTCTCTCTCTCTCTCTCTCTCTCAAATCGGTGCTCCTCCTCCTCACTTGCCATAAGGCTTCCCACTCTATCACCGCTCGTAGACCACTCGGGGCTTCCTGCTCCCTGGGCAATTTTCTCTCCCTCGGGATCTCCCAGCTCCTCAGTGTCCTACCACTTGAGGGGGCTCCTTCCCTCACTCACTCTTGCCCCAATTATGAGCTCGTTATCCCTCCGTATGTTTCCTTTCCTCTCCCATCAGATGAGAGGTACTGCTTCCTCAGTCTTCCGTCGTATGAGAGTTACATGTTGACTCATTTTCCTACCACTGGAATGCTCCAAACGCCTTCAGTCTGCCGCCTGGCCAGGGTTCCATGTTGCTTTCCCTCCTTCTGAATGAGACAGGTGATTGCGAGTTCCATCTGTCCTAGCTTCGTCTCTTCGATGTATATCAATTGACTGCTATATTTCTCTCTTGTGTCTCCCCTGATGATGTGATTATTTCACGAAAGTGCACTTGGGAACTTATCGTGTTTCATTTTCCCCGTGGACTCATAGGAATATATATATATATATATATATATATATATATATATATATATATATATATATATATATATGTATATATATAGTATATTTATTCTTTATCGTACTTTGTCGCTGTCTCCCGCGTTAGCGAGGTTGCGCAAGGAAACAGACGAAAGAATGGCCCAACCCACCCACATACACATGTACATACATGCACACCCACCCATGCACATATGCATACCTATACATTTCAGCGTATACATACATATACATACGCAGACATATACATATATACACACACGCACATATTCATACTTGCTGCCTTCATCCTTTCTCGTCGCCACCCCGCCACACATGACATGCCATTAGGTGGGTGTTCAAACACCAGTTGTCGTCCATAGTCTATCTTGACCGTCGTCCATCATTCAATAACCTTAAGTTTTCGCCCTCACAGAGGCATCATCAGTACTTGACCACCCCACACATGTGTCTCATGACTACCACCTGACTGCGACATATCGTTCTCACCGGCTTCTTAACTCATGCCACACTTGTAGCATCATTAATCACACAGAGAAACATCTCTCTCGTCTTTATCAGTCTTACCAACACGTCTGTCTCATTGTTATGTTACCGGATGATACATGTGTCTCATTGTTATGTTACCGGATGAGACATGTGTCTCATTGTTATGTTACTGGATGATACATATCTTGTTACTGGATGATACATGTGTCTCATTGTTATGTTACTGGATGATACATGTCTTATCTTTGTTACTGGGTGATACATGTGTCTCATTGTTATGTTACTGGATGATACATGTGTCTCATTCTTATGTTACGGGATGATAGGTATGTCTCCTTGTTATATTACTGGATGATACATACGTCTTATCGTTATGTTACTGGATGATACGTGTCTTATCTTTGTTACTGGATGATACATGTGTCTCATTGTTATGTTACTGGATGATACATGTGTCTCATTCTTATGTTACTGGATGATACATATGTCTCATTGTTATGTTACTGGATGATACATATGTCTTATCGTTATGTTACTGGATGATACATATGTTTCATTCTTCACCTCACCTCTAATGCCTTCAGCTGTGGTCGCTTTGAGCATGTCTTTGGTATGGGACTATCGACTTTGCCTTTGTTACGCTTTCTCTTGCCGGTGGTGGAATAACATTACACTGCCACCAACACGGGTGTTCAGTGAATGATCCGTTCACCTAAAGATCCGGTAGTTTACTGAATGGACAAATGAAAAAGAATTATATTTATCGAATAATTTACAAAAGTCATCGACACC
>NC_092227.1:11908113-11910613 GCF_036320965.1 Panulirus ornatus | reverse complement strand
TGTATTGACTGGAGTAATGCCATCTCATTTATTGACTCTAACTCCAGTACCACGAGAAATATCATTGAATCTTCTATTATTGAATATTATAATCTTAACATTAGTGAAGGTCTATACAAATTGAATAACATTATTGTTGATAAAATTTATGAATAATTCACCTTCTTGTCCACATTATAAGTTTATGATACGCTCGTTGTCTGCCTTGGACAATCGCATGTTTACCAAATGGCGTCCTAGCTTCGTCTCTTCGTTTTATATCAACTGATTGTTATATTTCTCTCTTGTGTCTTCCCTGATGATGTGATTATTACACGAAAGTGCACTTGGGAACTTATCGTGTTTCATTTTCCCTGTAGACTTATAGGAATATGTATATTATATATATATATATATATATATATATATATATATATATATGAACAAAGTGCATATGAACGCCCACTTTCATAGAACATACAAACCTCCAACAGCCAGGATCGAACCCGGGACCGCTGCGTAACAGGAGGGAGCATTACCGCTAGGCTGTGATCGCGCAAGATAGGGAAATAACTATTCGAATACTATGTACTCGAATACCCTTCGTCTCACGATTATGAGCAATTGGGTCTACACCGGTCATTTCCCATCAGGCTCACACAACCAGTGTAGACCTTGTTGCTCACCGTCGTGAGACGAATGGTATTCGAGTACATAGTATTCGAAGTCATTTCCCTATTTGGGGCAATCATAGCCTAGCGGTAGCGCTCCCGCCTGTTACGCAGGGATCCCGGGTTCGATCCTGGCTGTTGGAGGTTTGCATGATATATATATATATATATATATCAGCTCCACCGCCATGCCCTACGTGACATCTGACTCTCCTTACACCCCCAGACAACGTCTAATCCTTCACCTCCAGCCTCAGATAACTTCTCCTTCACCCCCGACCCTCAAAGACTGTTTCTTGCCCCATCTTCAGCGGCCTGAGACATCATCGTCTCTTGCATCACCTCCTTCAATTAACGTCTCTAGCCTCACTCACCTACGGCCGTTACATAACCGCCGTTGCCCAACCTCCACCCATCACGTCACGTCTCCTAACCTTCTCTCTGGTCCTCTTTTCCTTATCCTCCTTTCGCCTGGATTAAACCTGAGGCGTCTGGGCGCACACTCAGGTCCACCACTACGACACGGTTGAGGGTGCTTCGCCTGTCCACACGCTCTCGTCTCTCCTCTTTTCGTGAAGGCATTTTACTGCTCATGACTCCCAAGTTCCCATCCTCCGCAGACAGAGATGAATACTAGATAGTGCTGAAATCATACCAATTCTTGTTGTGTACAACAAACCTTGTATTTCAGTTTTATTCTATCAATTTATATATATATATATATATATATATATATATATATATATATATATATATATATATATATATATATATATATATATATTGGAAAAGAACACAGTTGAGCGCGTGATCAAGTATATTCCTACGATTCCACAGGGAAATGAAACACGATAAATTCCCAAGTGTACTTTCGTGTAATAATCACATCATCAGGGTAGATACAAGAAATAGATAGATCATTCAACTGACTGATACATTTCCTTCTTGTATCTCCCACGATGATGTGATTATTACACGAAAGTGCACTTGGGAACTTATCTTGTTTCATTTCCCCGTGGACTCATTGGAATATATATATATATATATATATATATATATATATCAATACCCTCCCATATAATTTACCAGGAATACTCAACAAACTTATACCTCTGTAATTTGAGCACTCACTCTTATCCCCTTTGCCTTTGTACAATGGCACTATGCCCGCATTCCGCCAATCCTCAGGCACCTCACCATGAGTCATACATACATTAAATAACCTTACCAACCAGTCAACAATACAGTCACCCCCTTTTTTAATAAATTCCACTGCAATACCATCCAATCCTGCTGCCTTGCCGGCTTTCATCTTCCGCAAAGCTTTTACTACCTCTTCTCTGTTTACCAAATCATTTTCCCTAACCCTCTCACTTTGCACACCACCTCGACCAAAACACCCTATATCTGCCACTCTGTCATCAGACACATTCAACAAACCTTCAAAATACTCATTCCATGTACAGAGCATCAGATTGGGGAAGAGCAGTGCGGTTTCAGAAGTGGTAGAGGATGTGTGGATCAGGTGTTTGCTTTGAAGAATGTATGTGAGAAATACTTAGAAAAGCAAATGGATTTGTATGTAGCATTTATGGATCTGGAGAAGGCATATGATAGAGTTGATAGAGATGCTCTGTGGAAGGTATTAAGAATATATGGTGTGGGAGGCAGGTTGTTAGAAGCAGTGAAAAGTTTTTATCGAGGATGTAAGGCATGTGTACGTGTAGGAAGAGAGGAAAGTGATTGGTTCTCAGTGAATGTAGGTTTGCGGCAGGGGTGTGTGATGTCTCCATGGTTGTTTAATTTGTTTATGGATGGGGTTGTTAGGGAGGTAAATGCAAGAGTCCTGG
>NC_092227.1:11895613-11903113 GCF_036320965.1 Panulirus ornatus | reverse complement strand
ATTCGCCCGTCTTTGTTCTTATTTTAACTTTTCCTCGTCTTTCTTGTAGTTTGGCGACCAGAATTGGACGCATATTCAAAGTGTGGTCTTACTAGGGCATTAGAAAAGGGGTCGAAACTGTTTCTGGTGTTTTGTAGTTATTGTTACTGATCATGAAACTTGCTACAGACTTCAGATTGTTATTAACAACTATCCAAAATCATTTGATTTAGTTAGCGGATTTGTGAATATTTGATACACGTGTTTAGTGTTCTTATCCCCAAAGTACAAAGCATAAGAACACTCCAAAGTACATAGCATAAGAACAATCCAAAGTACATATCTCTGCATATGCCTGTGTTAGATTTCATCTACCATTTGTTTGACCAATCTGGTATATGTTTGGATCTCTGTAAGTTATTATTGTAAAGTCTTTGTGAAGTGTGTCCCACATTACGACAGAATAATATGGTAAGGAGCTCTCTTTATATATGACATAGAAAGACTGTATTTTTGCGAACTGAATGCCTGCAGCCTATGTTCGGGTGAGACAGACAGAAATTATACCAACCTGGGACAAAGGAGTTACTCCTGACAGCCACTGAAGTGTTTAGGATCACCGCTCTCCCATCACTGGTCTCTCTGGACGGAGAAAGTACCGGTGATGCACCTTTCTCACCCGATGGCTACCGTAGAGAGAGAGAGAGAGAGAGAGAGAGAGAGAGAGAGAGAGAGAGAGAGAGAGAGAGAGAGAGAGAGAGAGGAGGTTGCATTCCCGGGTTATTGAGCCATTTGTCAGGTTATGGTTCCTTTATGATGACGTAGTGCCTCCCTCTCCCCCCGGGCTTGCTGCAGGGGAAGCAGTAGAAATATTCTTTAGCTGCGTCGCAGAACCTCAAAACCTCAGACGTAAGATGGAGATCCTGACGTATTTGTAACCACAGATCCCTTACGACGATAGCAAGATTACGAGTCTTTTCAGTCCCTAGCGGAACGTACATCTGATTCTGTTCTTGTGAGTGGCGCGGCCGTCGGAGCTGCCCCTCAGCATTAAGTACTGGATTCCTTTTCGTGGTTGTGTGTGGTGCAAGGCGATGTATCGTCTGGCTGAAGAGGTCAGTATTGCCACCTTGAGTCTGATCTTCGATTTGATCATCACACTTAATGGGATTATCTTAACCATGAACGTGTCTTCTGTACACCAGTGTCTTCTGTCGTACTTGAGTAACGTACGTTGCACTGTGATTTTGTATTTGATAAGATGTCAGCCCCTCCATCATCAAGTTTCTAAGTAGGATTAGATTATATCTATCAGTTGTCTAAATAGGATTAGATTATATCTATCAGTTGTCTAAGTAGCATTAGATTATATCTATTAAATTCCATTGTCGCACCACAGACCGCTTCTTATCGTTGATGTGGGACGACATCACGTGAGCCGTCCAGGTTTTGCCCCACAGGTTGGGTGTGGTCAACCGATATTGAATCCCAGAAGCTGCATGAGGAAGATGTTTTATCTGAGGCGATTGATTAACCCCAGGCTGAGGCAAGAGAATGAATAGAAAAGAAAACGAGGGACTTCAGACACCTCAGCTGTGCGAGGTCCACTCAGCTGTGCGAGGTCCACCAGATATCGACAGAGGTTGAAAATATGGAGGGTATGTAGCTGGGAATATGTCTAGATGGATCCTTTATCCTCCCTCTAAGCCTGTGTTTGTTTACTTCTATCACTACTTATGGTGTAGTGAGCGACAAAACGTCTTGCTGCGACCCTCTCACACTCTCCATCACGCTAAATTGTCAATTAAGACGAATGTAAATAGAGTCAACCTAGACTTCCCCATACATCCATTCAACACTAGATCTTATCCACTCCACAAATTCATTCAACATGTTTACTCAACATGTGGAAATAGGTCACTCCGTGTTACCACACCTTCGCGCAACTCCAGCAGCCCGGCTTGCTCTCTAATAACCTCGCCTTAGTGTCAGCCAGTGGGCGAGGAAGTACGTGTTCAATTGCTGAACTGTTCAACTGCCGAAGTACGTGTTCAACTGCTGAATTCTACTCTGAACTCAACGTTGTAAAATAGTTTGGATTACTCTCATTCTATCAAACTCGCCTGTAGTCTTTTTATATTCTCTTTTAGCTATACAGGAGCCAGGAAGCTCAAGGCACTTAGGCCCTGACAGAAGAGAGTTGCTGGGAGTCTAGGTAAACTTCTGATGCACGACCCCACCATTGAAGATAAGAGCATTGAGACCATTACACCAGCGAGAGGGATGACAGACTGGATACCGAGAGCTATCAAAATGAGAGACGCAAAACCAGTGAAACTCATCTGTACTCTTGCACCACTGGTGGTATGATTTACAAGAATCAATGTAAATAAACCACACTCTAACGTTCTTCATTCAATACGTCGATTAAGACAAATACCCGAGTCATTAGGATGAGTTGCAAACACTCTGTTCATACTCTCAAGGGAAGATACATGAGAGATACATTATCATATGACCTCACAGTATAAGGTTGCGGAAGTAATTGGGAGAAATACTAAGCTGGAGAACTGAGGAACTACATACGAAGGTTCTTCAAGTTTGGCGTTGATGGAACAAATCTATACCAGTTCTTCAAGGGAGATGACGTTGTCTGTCCGGTACCGTAGGCCTTCTGACACAGCGGGAGAGGCAGAAATTGCTGACCAGTCAAACCTGAGGCAAGAGGAGGAGGGAGGACTGTATTTGTTTGTATGTGTGACCACCAGATGAAGAAACCCGCCGGAGGTGAATAATAGTGTTCCTAGTTCATGCCTCTTGTGTGAGACATAATGGCATATAGTCAGATTTTGCATCCCATGGCGATAGATGCGAGATGAGTGAAATAAGCTATTCAGGCTAAACCACAGGCAACAAGACAGTGAGAAATAGTGCTATGAGAGAGACTGAGTGTGGGGCCAGTCATAGCGGCTGTACAGGAAGGTCCACCACAGTGCTGTGGTCATATAAGAAGACTGCCGCAAGATACAAGTCTCCTAAAGAATTGTTGTCTGGATACGTGATGAAAGAAAACCCACGAGGCGACTTGGAACTGACGAGAAAGACCAATGCCACATCTGGTCGAAGAGAAAGGACTAAACACAGAGGAGGGATAGGACTGGGTAACGACGGTGGAAGGTGTAAGAAATACGTTCAGTGGCTCTTGATAGAGTGACCTCATCCCCCCGTCATATACCTCCTCTTCCTCTCTCTCTCTCTCTCTCTCTCTCTCTCTCTCTCTCTCTCTCTCTCTCTCTCTCTCTCTCTCTCTCTCTCTCTCTCTCTCTCTCTGTCTCACTCTCTCTCTCTCTCTCTCTCTCTCTCTCTCTCTCTCTCTCTCTCTCTCTCTCTCTCTCTCTCTCTCTCTCTCTCTCTCCCCCGTCATACAGGTGAGCGTCATGCATACGAGTAATGCATACAACATGGCTATACATCCGCTTCGGTAGTGATAAACACAACATAAGCACGATAACAACTTATAGTTTAACAACATATATACCAGTAGACCAACGTATAGTTTAACAATGATACAGTTTACGTATATACCTGTAGACCTGAGAATGACCATATCTTTCACTGCTTATTACAACACACTCTGCCATACGAACCTCATGTACTCAATTACTACAATGGGTTTGTCTTATATCTCACATATCCAACTGAGTAGTGGATCAGTGGTACTGATGCTGCACACCTTAGGAGTATAGTCCTACCAACGAGCTGTGAAGTACGTAATGTAATTAGAAAACGGGACTCGCAAGGCGGGTACTGTACCTCCAGGTATATAGAAATTATCTTTAGGTTATATTTTCGTAGAATTATCTTATGTAACTAATGTTACATTTTATGAATTCGTTTTCGTGGACGTGTTGTTGTTGTTGTTGTTGTTGTGGATTTAATCGTATAGAGGGTATTGTGTCTGAGAATTAATCACCGATATTTTAGAATTTTACGATTATTCTTTAATGTCACAATGCATTTACTATTTCACCGTGTTTCACAGTCATCATATTTTTGCATACGATAGAGGAAATGACCAACGTAATTATCATACAAAACTCAAAATTATCATACATGAAAAAGATTACCATAAGCCGAGCGAACCAGCTGTTTGCTCCGGCAAAATGCGCCAGTACAAGTTATGCCATACATTTACACATCAAAAGCTGGACACATACAGAGAAACTACACATCAAAGGCTGCAAACATACAGGGGAAAAAATACCTACAATAGATACAATGGTTCTGTAACAAGGGGGACCATTGTGGGGAAAGGGGAGCGTGGGGGGAGGATAAATACACACTTGACACGGAAGCTGTGGTAGCGATCTGTGATGATCATGTGGTTAAGACAGAGGAGCGACCTGCACAAGCTTTAGATGTGGTCGGTGGTGTGGTGGTGCCCAAGTACAGCTTGGGTATGAGGATTCCCTGGTGGCAGAACGACGCAGAGGGTGACGGAAATACGTAGATCCTTCTTGTATTGTCTGAAGTGGTCCTCCTGATGGCTGGTTAGAGAGAAGTGGGAGAAGCAGTGTTCTTTTAGTGCTCCTTGAAAAGTGAGGTTAAATATACACAAATTGATGTTACCTCCCTCTTCTCTCTGCCTTTTCTTAACAGTCCCAGGTATGAGGTGGACAGAGAGAAGACTATAATGAAAGCTGTGTTCCTGTTCTTGAACTCAGGTGCGAAGAGTGCTCGAGTCTACGTCAGATGTAGAGACGGTCGTGGGAGAATTTGATGATGGTGCTGACGTGTTCCCCTCCAGCTTAGTTTACCGTCCAAGGTGGCACCGTACAACCTGATGGGGACAGGGGGGCTTGACACCACATTTTGGTATGAGACCTCTCCATCTTGTGAGTCATCTACATAGATGAAGGTGACCAGTGGTCGAAGGACCGTACCCTGTAGCACACCGTACGTAATTCCAACACATAGAGAACGCCCCCTTTTGAAATTCGTCGTTTGCTCGCATCCACTAAGGTAATTTTCTATCCAGTGTGATTACAGTTTGTGATTACTCTGTATGTGTTAAGGGGAGAGACTTTTTACGGTCGTGTTGCCCCGCCACTTACGATTACTCTGTATGTGTTAAGGGGAGAGACTTTTTACGGTCGTGTTGCCCCGCCACTTACCTTGTACAAACATATGTATTATGTCTTTTCTCTTGTATGTGTGTGTGTGTGTGTGTGTGTGTGTGTGTGTGTGTATGTGTGTGTGTGTGTGTAATTATCTTTTTCTACATTACTCGTAGAGTCGCTTATCTTGTACTTTCGCTATCATCAAGACGACTTTAAAAATCTTTGTGCACTGTCGGCATTCATCGTCTCGTAGCTCACACCATACCAGCCACCGACAGACCCACCCACACCACCCACACAACACACACAACACACCAGTATTGCTGTACACCCGTCTTGACCAGCCACTTCCTCAGCCTCTGACCCGTCCCCTGTGGTGAACACTGGTGCTACACTTCGTAAAAGAGTGTTGACTGTCAACATCATCCAACTGAGTTAGGAATTTAGGGGGATCTGTTCTCAGGTCACCCCTTTCTCGTCGTTCTTCCATGGTGGACAGCTTTACAGCCCTGTTGTTGTTTGTTGGGTTTTACGGCCATCGACCTATGAGGAAGGTCATTAGGCCTGAGTTTACAGCCCACAACCTTTCAGTACGATAGTTCGGCTATGTTAACAGCTCCGCTCGCTCATCAATGCAGCATAACGCGATTGATGAGGTAAATGCCGTTTGACCACTAACCACCTCCATAGTCGCGTCCCATTCAAAGATAAAAAAAATGTATTGCCAAAAAGGTTTTTTTTTTTTTCAAAGTCTCTTTTTCAAAGTTCCTTTCAAGGCCCCTTTTGTACAGTTACACTCAAAAACGTGCTATATACTTAAAGCTTAAACGAACAGTGTGGGTTGTAATCACGATGTAAATGAGGGATTATCGACTCATCATCACAATGCTTATGAAAACTATTAATCGACTGGCGTAAGTACCACCTTATCCTCTCCCGTTCTTCACCATATGTATATTACGTTTTCTATCTTACACTGATCCATCTCACACTGATTTTTTTACTCAGTTCGCTTCAGAGCGTCGTACCTAGCTCATGGATCTGTGGCGTGGTAAACAGTCTTATTATGAATGGCAACTTATTGTTACTTTACACACACACACACACACACACACACACACACACACACACACACACAAATCGATTATATATATATATATATATATATATATATATATATATATATATATATATATATATATATATATGTATGTATGATTAGCTTCATGTGTTTAAAGAAAATCTTGGAGCTTGGGTTGCCAGGTTTGGCCATAGGAGTCCAATTTGGCCTCTTTTTTTTTTCTTGAGGCCCACTACATTTTGCCCCTTTTTAGGCATATTGGTAACGCCCCCTATATGTCGTGGTATATTATAATTGAACGTCGTTAAAACTTCATTTTATATATTTGGCTTTAAAAATGTTCGTTGCCGGAAGAGAATTGTGTACTGTGGCCTCCGAGGTCGGGTCTATGAACGTGCGCAGCGCGGGCGAGACGCAGTGAACCCGTCCACACTATCCGTCTACCACAACGGTAAATCTTCTCTCGGCCATTTACCCGGTGACGTAGCGCTAATTGTTTCTAGCTGCAGGGCTTATATTGCTAGTGACATGACTAACTTGTATGTCGTACTACTGACTGAACCTTACTGTGGCATGATGGGTAAACTGGCCAATGAATCCAACAGTATAACCAATTATATATATATATATATATATATATATATATATATATATATATATATATATATATATATATATCCCTGGGGATAGGGGAGAAAGAATACTTCCCACGTATTCCCTGCGTGTAGTAGAAGGCGACTGAAAGGGGAGGGAGCGGGGGGCTGGAAATCCTCCCCTCTCGTTTTAATTTTCCAAAAGAAGGAACAGAGAAGGGGGGCCAAGTGAGGATTTCCATCAAAGGCTCAGTCCTCTGTTCTTAACGCTACCTCGCCAATGCGGGAAATGGCGTATAGTATGAAAAAAAGAAGAAAAAAAAAAAATATATATATATATATATATATATATATATATATATATATATATATATATATATATATATATATATATATATATATGTAAATATATGACAGTATATGACAGCTCAACCAGGAAACTGGAACGATTGTTAATTACACCTACAGGAGGAACAAGCAACGTACATGGAACATCAACAGAAACATTTAAAAGAAAACTTGACTCATGGTCGAAATCAGTCCCAGATGAACCAAGGATCGATGACTATTTACTCCAGGTGGAATAACCTCTTTCATAAAGCAAGTCGTTCTTCGTAGGTCCTTGTAAGTAAGTAGACTGACTGACAGACTCTCTCTCTCTCTCTCTCTCTCTCTCTCTCTCTCTCTCTCTCTCTCTCTCTCTCTCTCTCTCTCTCTCTCTCTCTCA